>NW_026691130.1:300000-500043 GCF_020826845.1 Diceros bicornis minor | reverse complement strand
TTATCAATAGTCTTCAGAATTGGTGGCATTGCTCTTGGGTGAAACTTGTCTGTAATGCTACTTAACAAAAGCTAGCAGCTGGAATTCAGTTCTCAATAGCCATTTACACCTCTGTAAAAGGATTAGCTCTCGCCAATTGTTACACTGTTTAAATCTTAATTTGCATCTTTATGGAGGTAGGGCTTCTACAGACCTCTCTGGTTCTCTGTTGTATTTGTGTACCTGTGGGTGGGAGGTCACTGGAGGTTTTCTCTTATTGGTGAAGGTGCTGAATTGCTTCAGGATGACCAGTAAGCTACACAAATTGAATTAGCGTATCAGGGTTTGACTGACAACAGCCCGCTTTGGCTCGTTAGTTATATTTTGTAGCAGTTGTGGTCTTTAAGTGTTGGGTGCATGAATGCATTCTGTTACTTCTGTTTAAATTTAACAATTCTCATGGGTCTTAGGAGGATTTTAAATGTTGTTGATTGTAATCAACAAATTTCCTTGGGAATTAAATGTGAAAAACAGAACCAGAACATGATCAAGTGATGGTTTTATTTATTTATTTTTTTAATAGATAGAGATAAAATATGCAACTAAGACTTTATTTATTTATTTATTTATTTTTTGGTGAGGAAGATTGTTCCTGAGCTAACATCTGTGCCAGTCTTCGTCTATGTTGTATGTGGGATGCCACCACAGCATGGCTTGATGAGCGGTGTGTAGGTCCGTACCCGGGATCAGAACCTGAGAACCCTGGGCTGCCGAAGCAGAGCGCTCCAACTTAACTACTATGCCACCGGGCCAGCCCCAAAGTGATGGTTTTAAAAGTAATCTTTTCTATCCAGGCCATGTGTTCTTAGTTTAAAGATCAAAACCTTCTTATGTTTTGGAAGGAGTGTAGGGTCAAACCCATGAGAAGGAAGAAGTTGAGTGTGCAGGCCCGTGTTCTGCAGGCACTGGAATGGGAAGCAAAGGCCGGTCGTGTTGCCCTTTGCCCACCGTTCTGCATATGGGCTGTTCCTAAACCCCACACTCAGAACTACAGACCACCTCTGCAGATGATGCCTTTTTGTTGTTGCTCATTTAGCAATACAATTTCCTTCCCCAAAACGTTGTTCTGGATGTGACCAACTATGGTGCTTTATTATTCTTCAGTCTCATTAAAAATACAGTAAATGTATTTTATAAAACTTTTTAAAAGTAACATTATATTATGTAAATTATGAAGTAAACTCATTACTAGTTATGGGCAGTGATTACCACACCATTTTGAGACTGTTGTTCCCTAGAGAAAATAAAACCTGAAAGTCATGCCTTTAGTGCTGCAACTGAAACATGTCCACTCTGATAGAACACCCACGGGAATGTGTGGAAGTTACCTGGTGGGGTTAAGGAAAAGTTTATTTTCTACAGCCCTCATACAGGGTCATTTTTGCCAAAAAGTAATTCTCAGTTTGCAGTACTGAAAGGAAAAGCATGGCACTTTTTCTCTCTTCCTTGCTTCCAAAAAAAATTGTACCTTCCTTTGAGTGTTCCCATTAGCCTGGAGTGGAGTTGTTTTCTTTTAAATTCTCTCTTAAATTCTGTGTGACTGGAAGATGAAAATGAAGCTAGAAAGCAATTACTTTAAATTTGGCCAAAAAAATTTATTTATTATCTGCCTGCACTGTTGGGTAAAATAAAATATACCTCTTTAAAGTGCCTTTTGTGCTTCTAGAGATTACTTGTCATCCATCATGTTTGTCCACTTGCTGGAGTTCACAGAGACAAACTGATGGTAAGGCCCAGTGTGTTAGTGCCAGGCCCGTCTACATATTCCCCAGGAAGGACTGGGCATGGGCTGGTCAGACTGATGCCCCTCCAGCTGGAATTATTTTGATGGGAATGCAAATAGAAGACATGAAAGAAATTGAGGTCTTGAATTCTAGGATAGTGTTTTTTATAACACATAGTCTTTAATCTTTAGCTCCATAGTGTTTGAATTCTTTAATAGAGGTTTTTTCAGCAAAGGACTGATGAATATTTTGTAAGCTAAAGTCAGGTATCACGTGGAGAAATAACTAATAGAAACCCTCAGCACAGACCAACTTGTCTTTTAGCCAGAGAAGGTTCTGAGTTAATCTAGAGTAGACCATAAGCTCTGTGCAGACAGTACTTGTGGCCGTCTTATTGATCGCTCATTGCCAAGCCATGGACGCCATGGAAGCCCTGGACTGGTCTAACAGCAATCATATAAAAACATACTGTAAAAATAGGTGTCATGGATTTCTCTAATCTAGGTTTAAATCTTGGCCTGTCATTCAACTCGTGGTGTTAAGTATTTCTTCAGTATTGTGCTGAGTGCGACATGAAACTTCAAGTAAGATAAAAATTCAGAAGTCCAATTGTTGTTCTCAACAAGCTTTTGGTCTTGTTGAGAAGACTAGACAGACGTGACATAACTAGAGAACAGTACAATGTAGGATGTTGTCTGTATTGTGCTAAAGGAATTCAGGGATAAGAAAGATCCCTGTGAATGAGGTAGTCAGAGAAGCTCCTAGACAAGTATGAGAAGAGCTAGTCTAAGTAAGCCTGATATTTGGATTGATCAAATTGGAAAAGAACAAAGGTTATCTGGCATCTGTCCTGACTGGAGAAGCTCCTAGACAAGTATGAGAAGAGCTAGTCTAAGTAAGCCTGATATTTGGGTTGATCAAATTGGAAAAGAACAAAGGTTATCTGGCATCTGTCCTGACTGGACAATCAGGTATTATTTAGCACTGGCATACCATGGTGGGGTGGGGGGTGGGGATACAGGCAACAAAGGGTGCATTGTCTGTAGAGCATTTATAAACAGTAATAAAACCACTAAAACTGTTTTCTCTTATCGCCATTCCTAAGAATGGCAGAGATAAAATACTCCTCCCTGGAGGGAGGCTGCTCCCACCCGCACACCCTGCCTATACCCCACTGTGGTACCCCAGCATTGGTGAGCGTCTGCTAACTTCCGCCATTGTACCAGCATTTCAGAGGAGGTGCAGAAACATCAAGCCCTGGTCCTTGCTCAGGGTCTACCACCTGGGGTGGGAGGTGAGACTAGAGGCAGTCTAAGCTGGAGACCCCAAGCCTGCAGACCAGCTCTGTTTGTCCAGCATAGTATTTAACCTCCTTTTGAATTAGCTGCCAGATTTTTAAATTTGGGAGATGTCACATAAAAATAAAACTAGCAATTGTGAATTTCCAGCTTCTCTTGAAAACTAGGAAGATCGACGTCACTGAGACACATTCCACTGCGGGAGCTGAGAGTGACTGGCCCTTTGAGTGAGGCACACACCCCAGTTTTTCGCGAGCCCACCCCACCAGCTGTAGGTGCTTGACTTCCCCCCAGCTGAGCCGTGAATGACTGTTCTCCCTCTCTGCCACCCCCACCACTGCTCTCACACTTACGCACTCTTCCCCTGCCATCTAGAGCACAAGTTCAGTCTCCTGGCTGTGGTCTGGGTCTCGTGTCTGTCCCCTCACCAACTGCATCTGTGCACGGCTGCCAGGCTAACCCTCTCAAAAACACTGCTTTCAAGAAACCAGCCATAGCTCAGAAATCCGCAAGATTTATTACTATTTTCTCACCCGAGTTTCATATTGAATTTTATTTCCCATTACTATCTTATCACCACAAACAGCAACCCCCACCTGGCCAGACTTGTGTCCTTGCTGGTCCCGACACCCCTCCTACCATGGCATTTCCTCACACCTTTGCCTGTGCCACCCCTTAGCTTAAAGGGTCATCTCCCCTTCTGTCTAAATCTTGCCCAGCTGAAGTTCCTCCTCCATAGTCAAGCCCTTGTGATGCCAAGGAGCTCTCTGTCTCTCTACTGCCTCACAACTCCTGATTGCCTTCCCAGTGATTATGTGCTCTCCTTTGCTGCTCTGAAATTGGCTTACCTCCGATGGGCCTGTCTTCCTTTTCTTAAGGGCAGGTGTTATTTTGTGAATTGAGTGGTGACGACATAAAGCCTTCCAGGAAGAATTAGGAACCAGATTTTGCCAAAGGAAAAAGAAGTATTATAGGTACTATAAGTCATATAGGCCAGGAGTCTGGAAGGTTTTTTGTTTGTTTGTTTTTTAATTTATTTTTTAAATTATTTTATTGAGGTCATATTGGCATATAACATTGTATAAATTTCAGGTATACAATATCATATATCAGTTTCTGTATAGATTGCTTTGTGTTCACCACCAATAGTCTAGTTTTTATCTGTGACCATACATATGTGCCCCTTTACTCCTTTCACTCTCTGCCTACTCCCTTCCCCTCTGGTAACCAATAATCTGTTCTCCGTATCCACGTGTTTATCTTCCACATATGAGTGAAATCATACGGTGTTTATCTTTCTCTGTCTGGCTTATTTTGCCTGGTATAATACCCTCAAGGTCCATCTATTTTGTCACAAATGGCATGATTTTGTCTTTTTTTATGGCTGAGTAGTATTCCACTGTATCTATATACCATGTCTTCTTTATCCATTCATCCGTTGATGGGCACTTGGGTTGCTTCCATGTCTTGGCTGTTGTGAATATTGCTGTGATGAACATAGGGATGCATAAATCTCTTTGAATTGTTGCTTTCATGTTTTTGGATGAACACTCAGTAGTGGGATATCTGGATCATATGGTATTTCTATTTTTAATTTTATAAGAAATCTCCATACTGTTTTCCATAGTGGCTGCACCAGTTTGCATTTGCACCAGTTATGTATGAGGGTTCCCTTTTCTCCACATCCTCTCCAATATTTGTTATTTCTTGTCTTGTTAATTATAGCCATTCTGATGGATGTAAGGTGAAATCGCATTGTAGTTTTGATTTGCATTTCCCTGATAATTAGTGATGTTGAACATCTTGTCATATGCCTGTTGGCCATTCATGAACAAAATGAAAAAACAACCCACCAACTAGGAGAAAATATTTGCAAACCATATATCCAACAGGGGGTTAATTTCCAAAATATATAAAGAACTCATACAACTCAACAACAAAAAACAAAACAACCCGATCAAAAAATGGGAGGTTTTTGGCAGCAGAGCTCAGAGGTGAAGGATCCAACACAGGATGTGGCCCAGAAGGACTAAGAATCTTAGGCTTAGAGTTTAGACAAGAGCTTGAGACACGGCAAGGAACTGGAGCGCCCATAGGGTGGCCTAGGGTCCAGAATAGGGCTTGAATGGGGGGTGGGGGGGTGGGGGTGGGGGACGGACATGACACGACATTTATATTTCCTTCCCAGGATAAAAGCCTGCTTCAGAGTCAGGGTGCCTGAGCCTACACTTGTCACTCACCCTCTAATAGACAAACAGAGCACATCTCTTTCATCCTTTTGATATTAGGCACATGGCCATCAAATGGATCCAGTAACTTAACCCACTGTTGTACTAACTACAAGTTAGTAAGATGTTGCTAATTAACACATTGCTTTACAAGTTGCTTCATTTTCTTTTTGGAGTACATGTTGAATATTCCCAACTACGTATGTCATCAGCTTCTTTAAAGTAGAAATACTGTTTTGTCTTTGATATCTTCTCCTATAGCTTTTTAGAATCATGCTTTCCCCCAAATAGATATTTTTTTAAAGGAAGTTTCTAACCAGTCTCTTTGGAAGCTACTATGATACCGTGACAGACCTAACCTAAAACAGTGGCCAAATTGTTAGACTAGACCAGTCCCCCAGTAGACTGGAAATAGATAATGAAGGCTAAATCCCTCTTTCCCTCCCTTCCTCTTCTTACTAAAAATAAAGAAAATTGTATTGCAGTGGGATCTGAATGGAGAAATAATAGTCATTTTTCTGCGTTCAGAAATAGAGGACATAACCAGTATCCAGCCAGCAGTTTTCAATTTCTTAGCAGTGACGATTTAAGTAAATTTCACATGAGTTGTGGAGATCTAACTTTGTTATGATTGACAATAGAAAATTAGCCTTTTCTGCTGTTAAGATTATCTAGCATTCCTATCAGTCAGGTGGAATGTGGAATGAGATTGCATAGCTGTCGATTTGAAGGTCATTAAAGTCTTCAAAGGGTTAAAAGTTACTTCCACTGATGGATTTAAAACTGCCACATACACACAAACAAGGTTTTCAAAATGCCCCATTTTGCATCTTTGTCGAGAGATAGTCTAGTTGCTGCATTTTTGTGTCTAGATTATATTACAGATATGTCAATAAACCACGAAGAACCTCCATAGATTCTAGAAGCTGGGCCATCTGTGCTTAAATAAACATCTCATGCAGCACCTGTTTTATTTTATAGGCTCTATAATCACAGTGACATTCTGAAAGAAGACCTTGAAGCCTGTGGAACAGCTGTCCTTCACCAGCCTCCGAGACTCTTACCTGGAGGTGGCAGCCATGAAAAGCAAGTCAGGTATTATTGGGATGAAATTGCTGCTGTGGAAGGATGGCCATTCTTGTTCCCAGATGCTTCCAAATGAAAACAAAACACTAGTCCACACGGTCACCACTGGGATAGACACTTGTAGTTGTCAGTTTAACTGTTTTATGGACTTGACCATTAACTTCTTTGTAAATGTATTTGTTTCTAATTGTTAATTGGATATATCCACTCAATCCCTACTCATAACAACGTTTTAAGGGCTTACTTGGGGGGAGGGAGCACAGGTAGCCTTCATCTGGTATATTAGCATACCTTCGTGAACAACCCAGGATATAATCTAGTCTAGCCACCACCCTAGAGGGATGTCATTGGCAAGTCCAAACCCCAGATGGATTCCTCAATTTCCAAGGTCATGCTGGTGATACAGGCCCCCAATCTAGAAGATACAGGCCCCCAATCTGCAAGTATGGTCTCTGGACCAGCAGCATCAACAAGACCTGGGAACACGTTTTCCCCGCCCAGGCCTCACTGAATCAGGAATCTGGGGGTAAGACCCAGCCACCTGGGTTTTAATGAGCCCTTAAGGGAACTACCCTCCCTCAGGTTTGAGAGCCACCACTTCAAGGATATCCCTTAAAGGCCATAAAGCTAGGATGACAGAGAGAGGGGGTTAATTATTTGCAGGGTAGTTGGCACATGTGAACCATGATTCTTGTACATCCTTCCTGAGTCAATCAGAAATCTGTTCTCTACCCTCTACCCACCTTTTAGGTAGTGTGGGTTTCTTTTCATGGCCTCAGAAGCTTTGTGGCATCTGAGCGACTTATTGAGTTCATAGAATTACATATGTGTAATTTGTGTAATGGTTTGTCCAGTGTTGGCACCTGGTCGGTGCCTAATTCATGTTGCATAATTGTTGCCAGTGACCTAACTCTGATTTTTATTTTGGGGACTGACTATATTTCCTTTTATTAAAATATATCCCCACTATTTACTAGCAGAGAACAAATTATTTCTCGAGCATGGTCAGCAGATGAGTGTCTGTGAAAGCCCACCTGAAAGGACCTTGTTTCGCTGAGAGTGAGAGGGGCTTTGGGTCTGGTTATCTTATATCTAACATCATTTTCTCTACCGTCAGTGTGCCACATAGGCTGTTTTATGTTAATGATTTTCTTCAGAGTAGAATTCAGCATAAATCTCATGAAGGCGTGAGAAGTCAAGATGATGGTTTCTAAAAGGGCCTTGTCACAAGAAGACTTGGCCAATCATATGTTCCATTTAACAGAGCACAAGATGAGGTTCACAAGTCCTGAATGTGTATACATTACCTTCTGCATCTGTACTAGTGATCTCCAAACTGTGGAAAATGCTGGAAATGACCTTCCTGGTCAGTAACTTTTCAACCTGAAGCAGTAAAGGGCAATGCAAGAAAATCCTCTTTCCTGTTTTTTGTTTGTTTTTTTTTTTTTTTGTGAGGAAGATCAGCCCTGAGCTAACATTCATGCCAATCCTCCTCTTTTTGCTGAGGAAGACCAGCTCTGAGCTAACATCTATTGCCAATCCTCCTCCTTTTTTTCCCCAAAGCCCCAGTAGATAGTTGTATGTCATAGTTGCACATCCTTCTAGTTGCTGTATGTGGGACGCGGCCTCAGCATGGCCGTTCAAGCGGTACGTCAGTGGGTGCCGGGATCCGAACCTGGGCCGCCAGTAGCGGAGCGCGTGCACTTAACCGCTAACCCATGGGGCCGGCTCCCCCTCTTTCCTGTTGTTTTATCATGCAAAATAAAAAACAGCAGTCTTAAATACTCCTTTACAAGGCGGTGGAAGAAGCTGTCTGGGGCGGAGTCTTTCTGCACTCTATAGGTCATTTGGTGATTATGTGTTGTGAGGCTCTGTAACCAGGCCCCTGTTTCTTTCTCACTGCTTTTTTGTATCTGTTGATATACTATTTTGCATAAACCACAGTTGTGGTATGTGGCATAGAAAGCATATATGCATTTATAATTCTCTGTGCAAACTGACTTGTTAGACTAAATGATTCATTGTGTGACTCTCTTAACCTACGCTGCCAAACTGTGATTGTGGGTGATGAGATAAAATATCTACATCTACTAGACTAGACATTTGTATAGTTTCTCAACATGCATAAGAGAGCATTGATTTCCATTATGAAAGGTTGCATTTTGCATGACTGTTGGTCTACAGTTATGTATAAATCAGCTTTGCCTAAGAAATGATCCTTCTTTATGACCAACACAAATTTTAAAATTAATATCTGGAGGCTGCAAGACTGCTTCTTTACCACAATCATTTTTTTAAGCCAGATAAAGAAGTCAGGAATGGTTACTAATGTCAGTGTTATGTTCTGTTACGATTAGGATTGCCCTTTTATACCCCATTGTGTGTTGTGACTGGGGGTGCTGTTGAATGCACACTGATTGTCACTGGTTCACTGTCTAGCCTTGGAAAAAGTGCCAAGTGTTTATATGACCTTTGAGAGATAAGCAGTCAGGTCTTTAAATACAGATTCTTTCTAACGAGTTTTATTTATTTATTTATTTTTGCTGAAGAAGATTAGCCCTGAGCTAACATCTGTTGCCAGTCTTCCTCTTTTTTTGCTTGAGGAAGTTTAGCCCTGAGCTAACATCTGTGCTAATCCGCCTCTATTTTGTATGTGGGTCACTGCCACAGCATGGCTGATGAGTGAGTGGTGTGGATTCACACCTGGGATCCGAACCCGTGAAGCAGGGCTGCCAAAGTGGAGCACGCCAAACTCAACCACTAGGTCACCAGGCCAGCCCCTCTAACAAGTTTTAATCATGGCGTCGGGCTCCTTGCTGCTCTTCTTGATCTAGCCACCCTCTGTGCCCCTCAGCACCCAGGAATTATTTTGGGCACTCCCCTAAGTGATATATTCCCATCTGCTTTGAGATCTCCCCTGGACCAAAGCAGTCAACTGGTCAACTTGATAAACTATTTCAGAAACACAGATTTGGAGAGAATGATCTACTTTTGTTCCTTAATTGTTAATGACACTGATGTCATTAGAATTTAAGCCAGGCAGAGTAGGAAGGCTCTAATGGGTTATGAACTCCTTAAAGCCTGTTGAAGAGAACTGTGTTTGGTGTGGCGGCAGCCCTGCTTGTGCCCCTGACCCAACCATGGCTGTCGAGGTCTATCTCTTTACTATAATCTCATCTGCAAGATGGGATACCTGCCCCACAGCGTACTCTAAAAGATAGTGAGAAGACTTCTGAATTCCTGCTCACAAAGTGAAGCATCTTAAAAGGAAAAAGAACAAAACCATTCCTATCATCATTATTGATTTTTGTTATATCAGGGATTAAGTGTTCAAAGACCTTCATATGAAAAATTTACTGTTATTAGGTGGAAGACCAAGTTGTTATTTTAGACAATCGTGAATTATTAAAATATAATTCATGTCATTTGGGGTAATTGATAAAAAATTTGTTCATTATTGCCTTCTGGAAAACATATTTTAACATAAAAATGATTACTAAAGTAATTTTATCGTATATGAAATCCATATTGAGAGTACTCATTATTTTATTTTTTTTCCAGGTGCAACTAATTAATTGTCTCTTGTTAGTGGCTACTTTCAGATACAGTTGCCCAATTGTGCTCTCAAACTCATGCTGAAAAATTGAGTCAGCTTTATATTATTTGGATTACAGTATGTAAAAACCTCTTTATTTTATTCTGCCTATTATGTTCAGAATAAAATTCAGGGTACTTACCATTTTGTCTGCATTTAAAACTTTGGTCAAGTTACCAATCTGTTGTAAATCAGTTGTAATTAGGAAATGTTGGTACATTTACTTAAATTGCAGTTTTCTGATTGGAAGCCATTCCAAGTGTATGAAGTTAATTATAGACTGTTTAAAGTCTATTCTTTTATTATCTTTTTAATTAAAGGAGTATATAATTTAGCTGACATTGAACTTTGTTTTTTCTCTGTGGCATTGATGTTATAAATTTTCCAATGTAAAGTAGACGAAAGAGAAAAAAAAAACTCCTTTAAATCCTTTGTACCTTGGGCCGGCCCAGTGGCACAAGCGGTTAAGTGCTCGCGCTCCTCTGTGGCAGCCCGGGGTTCGCTGGCCCGGATCCCAGGTGCACACCAGCGCACCGCTTGTCAGGCCATGCTGTGGCGGCGTCCCATATAAAGTAGAGGAAGATGGGCACGGATGTTAGCCCAGGGCCAGTCTTCCTCAGCAAAAAAGAGGAGGATTGGCATTGGATGTTAGCTCAGGGCTGGTCTTCCTCACACACACAAAAAAAATCCTTTGTACCACTTTGCAAATTTTCTGATTTGGTGTGTTTATGTAGAAACATGGGCAAGACTCCATGCAAGGAGAGCCATGGCTGTTGTACTCCTCACCCAATTTGTCCTGAAATCAATCTGCACGAAAGCCTGGTTTTGTGCTATAAGTGTTGGCTTAACTGTTCAGAAGTCACAGACTCTAGATGCTGTACCTCCTTCCATAGCTCATTTGCTGTTTGACTCCATGCAAGTCAATTAATGGGTTTTGTCCTTTTGTGAGGTATGTATAATAATTATAGGAAACCTTAGCTAGTTCTTTCATACCAGAGCCCAAAGGATGGTTACAGTTGGGGGGACATTAGTAGCCTCTTGCCTTGGCTTTGCCTCTGCAGAAGTCACATGTATCAGTCACCAGCGAGACGGTCTCTCATAATTCAGTCCATCCCAACTACTTGAATTAACTTAATTCACCCTACTTCCATCCCAACTACTTGAATTAACTTAATTCACCCTACTTAAACTTGTTTCTAAGTTTAACTCAACCTAAGTAAACATCTTTTCAGACCAGAAGCACAATTGATTTACTCATTATGAGAAATGAAACGGCTGAATGGACTAGAATTTGCTGGTAGCCTGTGATTGCATTTTCCCGGTAGGGAAATCTCTTGTGAAACCAAATGTAGAAAAAAGTTGCTTCATTTACATAGAAACAGAACAAAGGAATTGGGTGCATTATGACATTGGTGAGGTCTAGACAGAACCAAGAAAGGCAAGTTGCTGAAGGGGCTTTCTACCAAACCAGCCAGAAACCTTAGAATCATTCTGGGAAGTTTTTAAATAAGTTCAAGGATTCCGATGACCCATCCCACTTTATTCAACTCTTGGGAAAAACTAGAGTTAGGTCAGGCAAAGATTATAACAATTAAGATTTATTAAAGAAGGTTCTGAATTGTACCTAGACTTACTTTTTTTCCAAATATTTTCTTATGAAAATTTCCAAACATACAGAAAAGTAAAAGGAACTGTGTAATGAGCATCCATATACCCACCACCCAGATTCTACCATTGACATTTGATTGCACTCCCATATGTCTGTCTCTTCATATTTCCATCCATCCATCAGTCACAATCTCTTATTTTTATGCATTTCCAAGTAAGTTGCAGACATTAGTACACTGTTTTTTAACTTTTTACTTTGAAATTTTTAAAACATTCACAAAAGCCACTATAATAACATAATGAAGTCCCATGTACCCCTCACCCAGATCCACCAGTTGTCAACATTTTGCTAGTCTTGTTTTATCTTTCCCTCATCCACACTTTTTTCTTTGAGTAGTTTAAAAGAGAGAACATATTTTACTTATAAATACTCACAAATACTTATATCTCTAACATATAAGGATATAATACATTACCATTTAACAAGATACTTTACTTTATCTGATACCTATTTCTTGTGAGTTTGTCTTGATTATCTCAAAAAAGTCATTTTACATTTGCTTTGTTTGTATCAGGATCGAAATGCTGTCACCTGTAAACTGCTGGTTCAATCCAGATACATGATTATACTCCAGCCCAGTTATTTTGGCAAGACAACGTCATAGGTGGTGCTTGTACTTCTTTTTTTTTTTTTTTTGTGAGGAAGATCAGCCCTGAGCTAACATCCGATGCCAATCCTCCTTTTTTTTTTTTTTTTTTTGCTGAGGAAGATTGGCATTGAGCTAACATCCATGCCCATCTTCCTCTACTTTATACGGGATGCTGCCACAGCATGGCTTGACAAGCGGTGCGTTGGTGCACGCCTGGGATCCGAACCTGCGAACCCCAGGCCACCGAAGCAGAGTGCACGCACTTAACTGCTGCGCCACCGGGCTGCCCCAGTGCTTGTACTTCTTATTACACCCCCCTCAGGCCGCATGTGATGTCTGGTTGTCATGTTGTTAGGAAGACTGCTCTGTGGGTTTGAACATTGATAGACTGATGCTTCAGTATAAAGTTTACTGTTATGCAGTTTCCACAAAATTATGATCATTTCCTAGATGCATTCATTAATTTGGACTTACAAAATGGTGACTTTTCTAATTTGTTAATTTCTTCTGCATTTATTAGTTGGAAGAACTTTTCCCAGCAACTACTTGTTAATTGTGAAATGCATTTTTTGACCACAAAGGCAGGATAAATGCTTGATTCTATCCCTTTACTTACCAATTTTCAGAATATCAAGTTGTTTCCCTAGCAGCCTCCAAAGGTTTGTTTATTTGTTTATATTTTCAATTTTGGTGAAACACACATGACATAAAATTTACCATCTTAACCATTTTTGAGTGTACAGCTCAGTAGTGTTAAGTACATTCACATTGTTCTGCAGCAGATCTCTAGAACTTTTTCATCTTACAAAACTGAAACTCTGTATCCATTAAATAGCTCTCCATTTCTCCCTCTCCCAGCACCTAGCAATCACCATTCTGCTTTCTGTTTCTATGAATTTGACTACTCTAGGTGTCTTATGTAAGTGGAATCATAAAGTATTTGTCTTTTTGTGACTAGCTTATTTTACTTAGCATAGTGTCCTTAAGATTCATCCATGTTGTAGAATGTGATGGGATTTCCTTCCTTTTTGAGGCTGAATCCAAAGATTTTTTATTATTTTTAAAACTTTTTATTATTTATTTTTTAAATGAACTTGTACATTTTTATATATTTGCTGTGTTTAAATCCATTGCACTCATTGTTCTTTTTGGTGCTCAAATTGTCCCATCTTTGGCCAGCAGGAACCCTTTCAAGATGGCCTCTGAGGCCTTTTGACATGACTCAGTGGTCTTTGATAGCTTCCGTACTTTCTAGTATGACAAGGTTTTCCAGGCTCATCTTGTACATTTCCTGCCCCAGAACTAGAACAGGGCATTTCCCTAAGGGAACCTGGTTCCTTTTAGTATCTAAATACCGTAGTCTAGGCAGCAATATAGGCTTCCTTTTAACTCTTTCCTAATAATATCTTAATTTTTAAAAAATTTCATAGTAAGTATATAACAGGAATCAACTGTTGTTGAGATGGAAATGTGATCTGTTTCTCTTAACTACACTTAAGAGGAGGCTGACTATCTGTGCAGTGATTTGAAACCATGGCCGCGCATTAGAATCGCTCTGTGAGCCTTAAAAAATCCAAATGGCTGGACCACGCCTCAGGCCAATTTTACTAGACTCTGTAGGGGTGGCATTAGGCACCTGGATTTTGCAAACCTCCCCAAGTAGTTCCAGTATGCAGCCAAAGTTGAGAATGCTCATCTAGCAATGAAATCATAACCAAAATAAAATTAAAAAAGAAATACCAAGACTCTGGAAATTCCCTTAGTCCAGAATATATTAGGTTCTAGACTTTTCTGGATGAACTATCTTCTACCAACTTGATTAAGGGGCCTTTGAAAATATGGGAATCTCATAAGTAACCCAATACTACAAATTTCTAATGTGTCTCCTATTTCTGTGTTATAGATCTGAACAAGCGTCAGCCTCAGGCTTGTTGAGGGCACAGTTGGGTCAGCACATGGCCACCTTGAAAGAACGTGATAATTCTATCACAGAAGAGGTAGCTAAGAAGTCTGAAGTTTTCCAGTCAAAAACGTGGACCAGAGGACAGGGGTTAGTAATTTTTATTTTTTTTAATAAGTTTCAAGATGTACAAATTATTCATTTAAGGAAATAGTCATGTTCTTAACAATGGTTAACATAGTTGAAAAAAGATTAAATAATAGTGAGGTTTTATGGTTGGTTTTAACTTTCTGCTCTCAGGCCTTTTGCATAGTGTTTTATGTAGGAATCTCAACTCCTTACATAACGTTGATTCAGGTTTTGGAGCTAACCTAATTAAGCATATCTACCACAGCATTTTCCAAGGAACTTAGAAGCCTCTTGTGGCATCCTGGTTTTCTTTCTCCACTCCATCCAGACCCGGGAAACAGAGCCGTCTTCCGTGGCTGACGTGTGGGCTGGTGGGCGAGAAGGTCCGAGGGAGTGGAGCCTTGCTGTGCCGGGTCCAGCCTAGGCCAAGGAGTTGGTGTTTATTGAGTAGATTCTGAAAAGCCGGTAGAGCTTTGCGAGCGGGGCTGTCATGAGGTCTCTGCTGCGCCTTGGGGAGTGCTGTCTGCTTGGAGTGGGACTGAGACGGGGAGGAGCGGGCCCTGCTGTGGGCCAGACAAGACAGCGAGGGGCCTGACTCAGGAGCTGGCGCAGAGGGGAGCGTGAGCTGCTGAAGAGACCAGGGAACCCATGGAGCAGACTCCCACGGAAGGCAGGAGGGGCCTGACTCAGGAGCTGGCGCAGAGGGGAGCGTGAGCTGCTGAAGAGACCAGGGAACCCATGGAGCAGACTCCCAAGGAAGGCAGGAGGGGCCTGACTCAGGAGCTGGCGCAGAGGGGAGCGTGAGCTGCTGAAGAGACCAGGGAACCCATGGAGCAGACTCCCAAGGAAGGCAGGAGGGGCCTGACTCAGGAGCTGGCGCAGAGGGGAGCGTGAGCTGCTGAAGAGACCAGGGAACCCATGGAGCAGACTCCCAAGGAAGGCAGGAGGGGCCTGACTCAGGAGCTGGCGCAGAGGGGAGCGTGAGCTGCTGAAGAGACCGGGGAACCCATGGAGCAGACTCCCAAGGAAGGCAGGAGGGGCCTGACTCAGGAGCTGGCGCAGAGGGGAGCGTGAGCTGCTGAAGAGACCGGGGAACCCATGGAGCAGACTCCCAAGGAAGGCAGGAGGGGCCTGACTCAGGAGCTGGCGCAGAGGGGAGCGTGAGCTGCTGAAGAGACCAGGGAACCCATGGAGCAGACTCCCAAGGAAGGCAGGAGGGGCCTGACTCAGGAGCTGGCGCAGAGGGGAGCGTGAGCTGCTGAAGAGACCGGGGAACCCATGGAGCAGACTCCCAAGGAAGGCAGGAGGGGCCTGACTCAGGAGCTGGCGCAGAGGGGAGCGTGAGCTGCTGAAGAGACCGGGGAACCCATGGAGCAGACTCCCAAGGAAGGCAGGAGGGGCCTGACTCAGGAGCTGGCGCAGAGGGGAGCGTGAGCTGCTGAAGAGACCAGGGAACCCATGGAGCAGA
This sequence comes from Diceros bicornis minor, assembly GCF_020826845.1. NCBI lineage: Eukaryota > Metazoa > Chordata > Mammalia > Perissodactyla > Rhinocerotidae > Diceros > Diceros bicornis. The sequence goes on along the minus strand of NW_026691130.1, from coordinate 484,318 downwards.
CTCCCAAGGAAGGCAGGAGGGGCTCCAGCCCAGGAGCCAGATTTAGAGCGTTCCCGTCGTGGTCCTCGTCATTCCCTGGAGAAGCCATATACTCAGAGAGGTGGCCTTTCCTTTCCTAAATTTAATGTCTTGTGCACGTGTCTAGTTTCATGTATGTTTTCTCATCCTTATATGCAATATAGGGTTTTCTGGCTTTGATGCTTTTTATTTTTATCGTGCACAAAGTTCGAGGATTCTGCATGTGCCCCTCCCGGAGGCGCGGCTTGCCAGCTCTGCACTGAAGTCACACACCTGTGTGGCTGTGCGGTCCAGAGCCTCGGCCATCACCCCTCAAGCCTCTCAGAGCACCTTCAGTCCTTCTCAAGCCCCCCTTTCTTTGCCCCTTTGATTAAAAGAGAGTAGAAGTGCTTTTTTAAGCATTTCAAACGTACAAACAGAGAGTGATAAAATGAACCCAGGAATCCCATGCCTACCAGCCCAGACTCAATGTGTTGTTACCATTGCACCCTATTTATTTCAGACCTGCTGCTCATCTTCCTTCTCCTCATCTTCCTACCCGTCCTCCTTTTCCCCCTCCCTCTTGGCTTCTCTCTCTCCCCCTTTCACACACCTTCCCTCCCTTCTTCTGCTCTTTCTCTCCTCTTCTTCTCCCCTCCTTTTCTCCTTCTCCTCCTCTCCCTCCTCTAACCTCCTTCCTCCCCAATTTCTTTCTCCTGAAATAAATTATTACGGAGATACAGCCCCTGTGCGCTTCTCCTCAAGCCCCTGCCCCTTTTCAGAGGTAATCTTGTGCTATCCTTCACACACATATTTTCATTTCACTGCACTTCCTGTGACTCAATAAATAACCTATAGTTTTGTTTTGTTTGAGGTATGATACCAGTTGTGTGAATGTTCTTTGAGAAAGAACCATGTTCTTGAGGAAAAACAGAACCTGTGTTTTTTAGATCCGTTCCACACCTATGGATAAATGTAGATCTTTTTTTTTTTTCTTTCTTTTTTTTTTTAAGTCAGGAAGATTAGCCCTGAGCTAACATCTGTTGCCAATCCTCCTCTTTTTACTGAGGAAGATTGGCCCTGGGCTAACATCCGTGCCCATCTTCCTCTACTTTATATGTAGGATGCCTGCCACAGGATGGCTTGATGCACCTGCCATGCATATGTCCACGCCTGGGATCCCAACTTGTGAACCCTGGGCCGCTGAAGCAGAGCAGGGGAACTTAACCACTCTGTCACTGGGCTGGCCCAATAAATGTAGATCCTAAGAAGGATTTGTTTTCCGGTTTTGTTGTCCATTTTCTCTAGTACCATTTTGTAACAACATTGTATTCCATTCTTGTTCACTCGAGTAGGTCACATCTCAGCCGTGTCAAGGCTGAAATAAGCAGTGGTCCACTGCCCTTTCCTATCTAGTCATCTTCTTTTAAAAAGGTGTTGTTTATATTAGAAAACATATTCCCAGTTCCAGACAACCAATCCACTCATAATTTTTCAAATAATAACTCCATTATTTTTTTTTTAAAGGATCTCTCAGTGTTGCTTGGTTTTTTGTTTTTTTTTTTAATTTTATTTATTTATTTTTTCCCCCAAAGCCCCAGTAGATAGTTGTGTCATAGTTGCACATCCTTCTAGTTGCTGTATGTGGGACGCGGCCTCAGCATGGCCGGAGAAGCCGTGCGTCGGTGCGCGCCCGGGATCTGAACCCGGGCCGCCAGCAGCGGAGCGCGCGCACCCAACCGCCAAGCCACGGGGCCGGCCCAATAACTCCATTATTAATGAGAAGGGGCTGCCCAATTAATAACTTATGAATCAAGTGCTATTCTGCCTCCCCTCGTAGGTTTTTTGTTCCCTTTTAAATCATCCTGATCTCATCTTAGTGACAATCATAAAAATTACCAATAAATTAATCACAAAATCTGTCCTTAAAAATCGAAGTAAGCAGGCAGTTTCTGAAACGGTTAGGTTGTGACTGAAGAAATGCACAGCCGTAAAGAACAATGTTACCAAAATGACGTGGGCAGGGCAAGCCTTGCGAACTTTAGAACAAAATGCTTTTGTGAGTTCTAGGACTGCTTTGATTTACATGTCATGCTTTTACTATTAGCAAAATCAAGTATCTTTGGTTGTTTCCCTGTATTGAAACAATATACACCTTTAGTAAATAGCATGAGTTACATATTTCTCTGTAGATAAAAATCTTAAAAATAAGAGATTTTCAAAATTTAAGAAAGTTCTACTAAAAATTACTTGGCTAAGAGTCTAATGCAGCTCAGAAATATTTACTTTGATCTCTTGGGTAAATGGCTAATTAAACAGTCACGTGTAAATGATGTTTACCTGTGGGTCCCCTTGCTGTCAGCTAGAGTCAGTCCTGTCTCTTGAGTAAATACATCATTAAAGCCGCTGAAACTCAGATTATGTCCCCTTGAGACCAGATAAGATCCACAGCATCCGCATACCCTATTAGGCAATTACATAATTGAGCTGCAGGCTTTTAAATCAGAAAAATTTATAATTACTTTATGTGGAAAAAAAAATGAGTTGGGTGCTTCATTAAAACACAAAGTGCCTTAATACTCCTTCTCTCCTAAGTAATGTCTGTTTCCACCGAGGAGAACTTCTCCAGGGAAAGCAGAGTGGCTTACTGGTGGCACTCATAGAGTGCCCCCACCACACATACCAGAAAGACACATGACTAGTCACAGAAATACCTTCATCTCTCCCTAAGGATCGACTGTTCTCTTGGTCTTCTCTCTTGAATACTCATTTGCTGGCTCATATGAATACTTTCCCCTTTCTTTTAATTGCTGCACAGATAAAATCCCCTTCCTATAACTTAGACATACCTTAGGTGATGATGCTTGCATTTCTCTTTAAACATTGAAAAATTACTTCTGGTGTGCAAGAGGAAGGTTCTTGAGGAAAAAGTCAGTTAAATCTGTGTATTAGGGGAAATTGTCATCTGCTGTCTACATCCGTGGTTTTTAATTCTCCTGCTTTTCTGTCTCTGCATTAACAGCACTGATTTACATACAGAAGGAAATGTAATTTTATTAAATGCTTTCACATTCGCTTTCTGTTTGTATTTGTACCATCCATCGCAGAAATCAGATTCCTTTGGAGCTAGCATGTGTTTTTCTTAAAAAACTAGCAGGAAAAAAAGAAAACCAAACTTGGAATATTAAGGTAAACAAAAAGGAGAAAATAAAATTGCCCGTTGACGTTGTGGTGCATGGTTTTTAATATTTAATATATTGGCAAACATGGGTTGTACTGTTTGTGTCCATAGCTTCTTTTTTTCCCACTTGTCACAAGTGAACTTCCTTTCATACCATCACATGTTCTTCTACATCATTTCCAACAGCTGTGCAGAGACCCCTGTGTGGCTATTCCACTGTCCCTTTAACCAGCCTCTTGTTCAACATTTAAGTTGTTTTTAATTTTTCCTGTAGTAAAAAAATTTCAAAGAACATCTGAGCAATTCAGTTTGTACAAATATCCATGCTATTTCCTTAGAATGAATTCCTAGATGTAGAGTTGTTAGGTCGAAGGGAATGCGTGTCTTTCAGCCTTTTGCTCTGCACTGCCAGATCTCACTCTGGAGGGGTCATCAAAGTCACAAGGAATGGAGGAAAATATATATATATATAATCTGAGCTCTTTATGAAACTGGGTGCTATCAACCTTTTTTTTTTGAGCACCAAATTGAGAAGTGCAAATGACATCCAATTTTTTTGTTCATTTGACCTTTATATTTACCATTGAGGTCAAACTTTTCCCCTACCTATTTGTGAGCCCTTTGTGGTTCTTCTTTTATAATTTGCCAGTTCGTGTCCTTTGCTCATTTTTCTATTAGGTTAGTAATGTTTTTCTTGTTGACTTGTAAGAATTGTTTTTATATAAATTCGTACAATTTGTTGCAATATTTTGAGCAGTTTGATTTTTGCCTTTCATTTTTCTTAATGATATTTTGGACACAAAGTCTTTTCCGTTATTATCTTCATCTGTCTATTTATGCATTTGAATATCACAGTTAAGTTTCTGGATATAAATTAAGAGGCAGCCTAGATGACTCTTGGGGTTCTAGACCTAGCAGGAACCGTAACTGACCTTTGAGAAAAATTCTGGTAGAATTGAGCCAGTAATTCTAAGTGTCCTGCTAAGTGTAAATCATAGGACGATTTGCCTTTCTAAGATGTCAAATATGACCATCAGTCATTCTACAAATAGTGTGTGCCTTGGCATTGAATTTCTAAGCCTTTTCTCCTGGCTCCTGGGAAGGCAGAAAAGTGAGGAACTAGTTTGTTCTATTGACTTAGGCTCCAGACTGCTGAGAACAGTGAGACAGTCCCCAGTCTCCCTCCTGGGCTCCAAATGTATGAAATCAAAGAGAGCCTTTATTAGCTAACAGATAAGTTGAGACCCAAGCATAGTCTATTCATAAGCACCATCAGGAGGCCCATGGTAAAAGTGTTGTCTGGTGGCATTTTTCAGATAGAGAGCTCCAATTTGCAGAGCCCATTCAGTCCCAGCATGAGCTGTGTAAAGCAGCTTGTTCCCTCTTCTCTGGGCTTTTGTTTCTTTGTAGGTATGGGTTAGTGTTGTCAGTTTCAGACTGCAAGCTCCTTCAAATTGGGGGCTTCCTTAGAAATATGCCTGGCTAAAGCATCTGCAAACAGTACATCCTGAGAATGTATTACAGATGTTTTTCCTGACTCTGCAGAAGTTGTTTTTGACTAGAAACCTCTAACCATTCCTTGTCTGAGATTGACTTTTGTTTCTGTCCCTGCTTATCATTATTACCTGCTTATTAGGGATTTATATTGTGGGTTCCCTTATGAATGACCCATTGGGCAGATCTGCTGCTCTCTTTCTTGGCTCTGTGGTCCAGTAAAGTGAAGCCAACCATTCTCATGTAATTTGACCATCCATCAAAATCCTTATAAAATAAAAGACTCATCTTTGAGAAATTATCTCTAGGATTATCTTAAAAGATGAGTCCTTTTATAAACATCTCTATCAAAAAAGTAAGAGAAATCCTAGAGATAAGAGTATTGAGTAGTGAAGATAAATGGGATAAAATATATGAAATAAGTGAAAACCTGCAGTATGCCCACTACTTTATTTACCTCACCATGGTAAAAAAAAAAAAAAGAGGGCAGAGTGTAGAACTAGTAGCAGTGGTGGTATTCTTATCAAGTATACAAGGACTTATTAGAAAGACATTTGCAGGATTATTATAGCATTTTATTGTGTTCTTTTGAAACCCAGTTGGAACCCAGCTAAAGCAAAAGAGGGTCTTAATATGAAAGAGGTGCACAAAACAGTGAGATAAATTGTGTGTCATCATTGAGGGCCCAGTTACAAGTAATCTGAGTCATTGACAATCCAAAACAGTTTCCATTATCTGCAAATTCTACAGTAAAAAGTGTAGAAAGTCCTTTAACAATTTTATTCTTAAAATATGTGTTAAAACAGTGGCTCTTACGAAGTCATGCCAAGAAATTATTAGTTACAGCTATTGCATAAGGTAATACGACGAAGAAATACATATTTGAGGCTCTCTCAGAATGTTTGAATTATTTTAGGAAAAGAAAATTATAACTTTCACTTCAGAATTTGGGTCAGTTCTTTTTGTTCATATTCTAAAATGCTTTTCATAGATCCAGGATGATTGGGCACACAGAATAGGAGCTTATCTCTCTGTGGAAGCAGACAGACTAGAGCAGGAGAGGTGGAGGTCTGGAAATGAGACAGGCCACAGTGGTCCAGCTTGCGCACTGACAGTTGAGAGATGGCAGGTCAAGGAGGTGACACTATTCTTCACACCTGTCTTCCTGGACAGATTCTGGAAGCAGGTGCAGTACAGTGGTCCATGTAGGCAGCTGGGATTGAGGCATTATGGCAGCCAGTGATGGGAACCAGCCCTGGCCTGAGCTTCGAGGGCAGGACTCTACACCTGAACCCCAGTATGCAGAAACAGGGATACAGTGCAGGTCATCCCAACAGAGAATTGTCACAACTCGAGTAAAATTCAGGGACTACTTTATGTAAATAGAGGAAGAGCTCCTGGTTACTAGAACTGGACCACAGACAGGTGCTGGCTACAAGGCTAACTTGACACCAAGTCCTTCGGCCGAGGAGACTAGAATTCCTTAAATCCCCTAAAATCAGCTGCTGCGGCCCCTAGGATAGGCCGTGGATCCAGGTGGCCAGCTGGTCCAGGGGAGGGCAGAGGGCAGGAGCCTTGCAGGGATATCAAGGCCGATGGCAGTGGCCTTGTATGTTCAAAGCCAAACTTACAAGGCAAGATCTTCCATATTCTGCCTCTGTGATTCTTCCTGTCAGGGCATCTTCATGAGAAGAGATGATTATCTTCCCCCTTGTTCACTAGAGAATTCTGTTGTTACCCCTTCGCTCTCAAACTAAAGATGACCTATGAGGCTTTGTCCAGTTTTGCTCTTCATATTAACTTGTAGAGTCTCGTGTCCATTCTACAGGTTGAGTTGGACATTTCCTTGTATTTACTACTGTTGCCAGAGACCAGGGAAAGGTCAGCACCACCACCGAGATTTCCTCTCCCAGCAGCCTGGGCAAATCACCACTTCCAAGTAGGAAATGAGAGAGAAACACACTCTGGCAGCGGGACAATGTCATCATTGGTTGTTTAACTCTTGTTACCAGTATAGTTTTATTTCTTGGGGGAAGAGTGTTGACCTAGAAATTAAGAGACATGGGTATTTACCTGTCCTGTTAATTTTTACTTTTTCTCTGCCTCTCAAGTTGGCTGTGATAAAATCTGTGCCCACCTCCCTGCCCAGGACACATGAGGCGATATGGGTAAGACAATTTGGTGCCCTTTGAAAACAGATAGGCAGTGTGGCTAGTAAGTTTCCTGAGCTCCCCAGCAGACTTAGCAGCAAAGTGCAGAGTGTGTTTATCCTTGATTGACAATTATGCTTTAAAATAAGGGCAATTCTCTTTTTGCTTAGTGTCTCCTTCTCAGCCACCAAGTTTTTCTACAGTCTTCTCATTTGAGGGAAGTTCAGGGGTCATTTCTGGAAGGATGGGGATACTGCAAGGTCACATTTTTCCACATCTCTTTCTCAATCCAAACCAACAGCATTCATGCAATGAGAGAGTCGATCTTGGATAAACCAGCCCAGGTTCACAAGAGTGGTCACATTTCACATACGTACTTCACAAGCAGAACACTTCAGCATGACATAAGATTCAGGCCACAAAAAAATGTATTATTACAAGTGTAAGTTGTTGTAAAGAATTAAATTATGCTGCAAAATAATCAGATGTTATTTTATCTTGAAGACATTTTAATTTCAATTAAATGTCAGGAAGCAAATTAAATCCAAAGTAAAGCTTAACCTAAAATTATGTCTGAAGGCTGGGTCTTTGAGACCAACGGGAATGTGGCTAGAGTTTATTTTTATTTCTTTTAAACACTGTAGGCAGCAGCGTTATTGAAAAAAGCCCCTACAGAAGAGTGTGACGATAGTTCGGCCGTTCACAGTAATGAATCATCTTGCAGCTTGCCATCTATTCTGAATGACAGTAGTGGAATAAAGGAAGCGAAACCCACTCTATGGCTCAACAGTGTTCTTACAAGGGAACAAGGTAACTGTTGTTAAAGGGTCTGTCCACAGCAAAAACGCATTCAGAGTCAACGCAAACACCCTTTCTCAAGGTGTACCTATAAAAAAGCAGACTCAAGAACACTTCTAATTTTAATATGTATAATATGTTATTTGTTTTATACCACCTTCCAATAAATATATGTTTTCATTCAGTCTAACAGGAATAGGAAACCTAATTGTAGATCTGCTGTCCTGCTGAATTTCCAATAAAATAAGTTTTTATAAATTGAAATCTTAACAGGACTAAGCACTTGGCAGTAGATAATTATTATCATCCCACAAAGATGAAGATGATTCTATGAAAATGAGTCCATCAAGTACTTCACATAGAGTACTGTGAAGTTTTTGATATCACTTAATAGAATTTACTCATAATTGGTAAACATTCTTTTTAATTATAATAGAACCTTTTATAAGTTTAAACAGATGATTAAGAATCAGAGTTTATGCCCCCCAAAACTTAATAACCAATTTTTAGTATCCAGAAATTGTGATTATTATTTTTTTTTAAAGATTTTATTTATTTATTTTTCCCCCCAAAGCCCCAGTAGATAGTTGTCTGTCATAGCTGCACATCCTTCTAGTTGCTGTATGTGGGACGCGGCCTCAGCATGGCCGGAGAAGCGGTACGTCGGTGCGCGCCCAGAATCCGAACCCGGGCCGCCAGCAGCGGAGCGCGCGCACTTAACCGCTAAGCCACGGGGCCGGCCCGAAAATTGTGATTATTTTAACGTTATTGTTAAGACATGCCAATAAACCGCTATAATGTATTCCCAAGAGAGCTATGAGTTGCTCAGGATATATTCAGAAGCTGATACACATGCACAGGATTTGAGGCTCGCTTGTTTTAAGCCCCAGTCAAATTTGATAGATGTCAGGCTAAATCATTTTGCATGAAAGCAACATAGAGATACCTTAGTTTTAGAATAGGTTTCTTTTTAGGAACAGTACTATTTCAGACAAGAAATAAACTAAGCAAAGAAAGGAGGTGGGGAAGCAGTGAAAATAAAAGGAATGGCAGTTAAGAAAAAAAAAAAAGCAAAGGCCTATTCCGTAAATATAACCTTGAAATACACTTTTATTATCTTGTGTTTGATTTTTAGACGTTTCAAGTGGCTGCGGAGACGAGAGCAAGGAAGAGAGCATGGCAGCAAAGATTCCAATCACAGGTAAAGTTATGGTTGCCTAAGAGTTTCAAACACAGGATTCAACCTTGTTTTATAATCAGAACATTCTAGGTTAGTGGTGTGTGGACTCTGCTAAGAGCAAGTATATTCAACTACTACGTGCTGGAGGGGACGATTAATTGTAAGAGCATGATGTGTGCGCTTACATTAGCAGAAACTGAGGTGGAAAATAAGCATGCCTATTGAATTCTTCATGATCATGTTACACAGTTACACGTGTGAGCACCCCATCACATAGCCTTTCAGCACCTGCGTCTGTGTGACAACGTCAGTCTCCGTGGGGAACACCAGTCAGTGTGTGGCCAACTACAGCTGTTTCTGATTTTACTCTTTTCTTTCCTGTGATAATTGAATGTGTCTCATTAAAATAAGAGCAGGAAAAAAAAAAAATGCCAGACAAGAAGCTTGCTTGTGCCTCAGTTACAAAGCCCATGTGATAATTTAAAAATTTTAGCAGTAACGTTTCATCAAGACCTATTAAGATTTCTGCACATGTATTACGCTTGTTTAGCTGGAATCTGAATATCATTACATTTTTAGTTTTAGAATATCAACAGCAGCAATGAGTATTCTGAACAGAGTTCTATTTGTCATACGTCTAAATTTACTAGGATCTTATTTTGTAAAGTGGTACACTACTTCATTATAAATTCAAAGGTCTGACTTTAAATATTTATACAAGTAACCACACCACTGCACTGCGGTACTGAGGCATGCATCTGCATATGTAGTCGTTTTGTTGTTTATAAGCGGAAAAGAATAGCTTTCTTTTATGACAATACAATTCATAGCCTGATGATTAATTTTTTAAACTCATGTTTCTGTGATGAACTCTGGTTTTGAAAAAAGAGTTTATAATAGAGCAATTATTGTATATATTCTGCATCAGATAATATTTCATTCCGAAATACAGAGGTTTTCTTTTCTTTTAAACATTTTCCCAGTGATATGTTTATTGCATTTTTATTCTTCATTTTGAGAAAACTCTGGTAGCGTTCCCTCTTTATTTTTTTGTTAGTAGAAGTGTAGATGATCCCAAATTGCAGATAATCAAGAAGTCATTTGGAGACTTTTCTCTTGCATTTATCTTTGAATGCAGAAGTATCTAATGACCTCTGAATTTATTTCAGTTAAAATTATAAAGACTTATTGGAGAGAAACCAGGAAGTGATCTCGTTGCCCATTCTTGCTTCTCTTTTCAGTATTCTTTCCAGTCATTCCCTGCTGTGAGCAGATGACTGTCCTCAAAATTAGTGCAAACGTTATTTTCTCATAGACTTTCTTTGTAAGAGAAGAGATAGTTAAGTACTGGAGTTTCAAATCTTTCTTTTTTTCTTGTAGAAAGAGGTGTGATGTGCCTAGAAATAATAAGGGCTATTTACCATTAAGATTTTTAAAGAAATTTTAATTCCAACAACCTACCATCAGTCAATTAATAGTTGGCAGTTTTAAAAAAATGCTTTGTGGGGCCAGCCCGGTGGCGTAGTGGTTAAGTTTGCACGCTCTGCTTTGGCGGCCCGGGGTTCATGGGTTCAGATCCTGGGCGCGGACCTACACCCTGCTCATCAAGCCATGCTATGGAGGCATCCTACATACAAAATAGAGGAAGATTGAGAAAGATGTTAGCTCAGAGACAATCTTCCTCAAACAAAAAGAGGAAGATTGGCAACAGATGTTAGCTCAGGGCCAATCTTCCTCACCAAAAAAAAAAAAAAAAGAAATAAAGAAAAAAATCCTTTGTGCCTGTTGCATGCCAAAGTTTTAGACATATAAAATAACTTGGGAGATATAAAAATAAACTTTCAAAGCCATTTACTTTGAGCATTTCCATTCTGTCCTCGCCACCATACTCTCTTTCTTCTTTGCTCCCCACCCGCTGGACTTCCCATGAAATTAATGTTTGAGGGCCTCATGTGCCTTGACTCTTTAATGCTGTTGTCATGTCTGTGATTGAAACTACTTTGCTCTCTAAGTTCTTTTTTCCCCAGTTTTTTAAATTGAGATATAATTGACATATAACATTGTAATAGTTTAATCTCTAAGTTCTTGACCATTATCTCTTTATTAAATCTTTGTGTCTTTGGCATAATTATTGGAGATTTGGCCTTGGTAGAGTAAAGCAGGTATATAGTTTGATTTAAGATAGAGTCTGGGGCCAGCCCAGTGGCGCAAGTGGTTAAGTACGCGCGCTCCACTGTGGCAGCCCAGGGTTCTCAGGCTCAGATACCGGGAGTGTACCGACGCACTGCTTGTCAAGCCATGCTGTGGCAGCATCCCATATAAAGTAGAGGAAGATGGGCATGGATGTTAGCTCAGGGCCAATCTTCCTCAGCAAAAAAAAGAGGAGGATTGGCATGGGATGTTAGCTCAGGGCTGAGCTTCCTCACAAAGAAAAAAAAAAAAGATAGACTCTGCCTCCCCCTTTATAATAGTTTTATTGAGACTTTCCTGTTTTATGGGCTGCATTCCTTCTAGAATATTCCAAAGAAAAGGAATATTCCAGAGGCTGTTCTCAGGGTTGAGGGGATGTTGCAATTGAGCCTGGGCTTTGGCATCAGCCGTCAGTGTCAGCATTTTACTCCCTGCTCTATTTCTCCACCTCCCTGAGCCTCTGTACTGGGAAAGCAGACATACCACCTGGCAAGATGGTCTTAAAGTTTACATGAGATCGTGTGTGTGCAAGTGCCAGGCGTGTACTACACACTCAATACATGTAAGCTGCGATTTATAATAATAATATTCATGTGAATGTTAGTAGTAGTATTGATCTTCTGCACTGGCCCCACAGTCCCCAGTTTTTCAAACCAATGCCATCTAGTTAAAAGGAATCTCACAAAGCAAACTCAAAGAGGAAAAGAAGCAGGGGGCTGGGGGTACAGTGCCACAGAAAGCATAATCCTGAGACGAGTCTTGGAAAGGCATCTGAACACCATCTCCTGAATTGCGGTAGCCACTTGGGACCAAGACTCGCCCAAGCCCTGTGCTGCCATAATTCCTCCTAGACAGTGCTTCCCAGTGGTACCGCTAAATTAGTTTCTGCAAGAAATTTCCACTTAAGAACTCAATTGATGATTTGAATCCAGAAGGATATTTACCCCATCAAAAAGGAATCTTGAGGAGAGTTGCATGATATTTTTGGAACTTCTAATTAGTCCCGTGGAGAAACCCTTAGAGAAGAATCACAACAACGTGGTGCAGTGGCTCCTGGGGCTCTCACTGGTCAAGGCCCAGCATCTCTGCCTGTGAGTGCCTGTGTGCCATAACTCTTACAGGCTCACAGGTGAGGGCGTTGCAGGGCACACGGTTCCCAGGCGACAGTCCTCCCCTGCTGTGCCGCCTCACCGTGTGGATGGGCGGATGCAGCATTTCCCCAAGCGTGTTCTGTGCAGGCTCCACCCCGAAAATGCTTCAGGGAATACACATTCTCTGACCAAATCCCGCATAATCGCGCTCTCCCTCTGCAACATGCACAGTGCAGGGAGCACGTTGAAAACTTTTAGACTTTCAGTAAATGACCCATTTAAAGGTGTGAACTTAAAGTTTCAAATAATTATCTTCTATTTGAAAATGGAATCCTTCCTATGAACAGCCAACAGAATTAATATTCTGTGGAACATGTTTTGGGAAATATACACAGATATACACAGAATGTTTTTTAAAACCTTGAGTCTAATGAGGGCACCAGTATTCTTAATACCCTAAAATTATCGTCAACGTTTTCCCATGAGTCCTTTTTGTGGGAATCTCCCTTGTGGATGAGATTGCTTTATAATGAAGCTTTGGCTACTTTAGTGTAACTAAACCCAGTTGATGTTATGATTGAAAGTTACTTGTTAAAGCTGCTTCCTGAATTGACGAATTGACGACCAGCATGTTCCAGTAGTGAGTTTGGACAGTCCAGAAGTGCTCTTCTTTAGTGTGGGTCCTTCTGCGTGACTATTTGCTTTACAGCCGTCTCAGAGGAGATGTAGTAGAGAAAGACACCGAAGTGAACCCAGGCAGGCACCAGGAGTTTGGGCAGAATGGAGGGGAAGCTCTGAATGATGAGGGCCCTGGGGAAGTTTAACCTGAGAAGGGTACAAAAGCTATCTTTAAATATTTGCGAGGCCTCCACGTACAAGACAGAACGTTGATCAAGCGTAATTTTAGAGTCTCTCAGGGGGCTCTGTGTGTGAGTGGTGCAGGGAAGGAATTCACAGCTCAGTAATGGAAGAACTTTCTAGCTCTTCTTTGAGGCAAAACCAAGCTGAGTGTCTTCCAGGTATAAGATTCTGTGCTGGGTGCTTGAACCATGGCAGGAACCTACTCTCTAGAGGGACACTGTGGAAGGAATTCTTGTTTCTGGAACTGACGTTCCTTCTAATGCTAAGAGACTGTGATTCTCATTCCATATGAAAGAAGTCAAATGTGCCAATATTCTCATTTCTTTATTTCCCTTTCTTATTTGCTTATCACTTCCAAACATAGGTCTCCTTGGCAGAGGGGCTCATCCTTAAAGAGTTTGCTGTCACTCTGAAGGCATCTGCTTTGTTAATCATTTGCAGAGTGTTGGTTTCATAAGTTGAGCTCCTGCAATCTGTGCTAAGATTTACATAGAAACCCTCCCGTACACAGACCCACACACACAACCAGAATAAATATTCCCACAGCCTGTATGATCTGTTGTTGTTAACACAATCTACCCCTTTCATTAGTCTGGTTGTTCACAGTGAAGAATTAAGGTAGAAATCAAAGAATAATTTTGATATCTATGAATGTGTGGTTTTCTCCCTATAATAGATAGTATATCATTTGCATGTATATTACACCTTTACTTTGGCTAAGTCCTGGGAATAAGACTGGGTCCTTGCCCCTCCTAAGTCTTCATCATCTCTGATCCTCACAACAGTCCTGTGGGGTAAACATTAGGGACCCATTCTACAGTCAGTCCAACAGAAACTTAGGAAGGTTGAGTCCTGCTCAAGGCCATATAGCTAGTGTGTTGGATCTTGAATCGAACTCAAACTTCAAGATTTAATCCCTGAACTCCTTCTGTTCCACCAGCCTGCTGCTTTCGTTTTACAAGAGAGGCGACTGCATCAAGGTGTCTGGATTAATTAAACATCAGTGTATATCATCACAAAAGATGAGCTCCACAAGGATGCTTTGCGAGTGATGATGAGCGAAGCTATACCTTTCCTTTCTCTCGTGTTAGGCCTAGAGAGGTGGGCACTTGCAAGGATTTCCGAGTATGGATTTTGCCAGGAGGTGTGTGTGCCCTTTATACAGCGGGGCGAGCCTGAGTACACGTGCAGGACTAGAATACTCAGGTCAGTGCTTCCCTGGAACACTTAGACCAGGATTAAAGCCATGCTTATCTAGATTATGAGGGAAAATCTCATCTGAACTACTTATACCCCCAAGTGAAATTTCCCACGTTGGCAATTTTATTTGTATTCATACTGAATTTACCTCTGAGAGTGAAGTGAGTTTTAGTTTTAGCAAGTGACACAGGTTATGCTAAATGTCATAGAAACCCGTCACCTGACACGGTATCTGGCACACAACACAGTGGGCACTCAGTTTGTCAAACGAATGAATAAAAACGAGTTGGAATCCAAAGATTAAGGAGTTTCCTTAAATGCTTGTTGATTCAGGCCAGAACGCTGTCTCTTTCACTCAGTCACTCTACCAATACTTTCCCCACCCCACGTGCCCATCCTGGCAAAACTCATCTCCTTAAGCTCCGTGTGAAAAGGGCTCTCAGCTTTTATCTGAAGAGGATTAAGCCTCTAAGAATGTCCATTCAGCCTCTCATTCTTTTGACTCCTATTCTCTCGGTCAAGCTGTGTTGAAAGTGGTTGCCTGACAGTGCCGTTTCTCACTGATATTCTTTGGCAAGCTGAAATATTCAATGTCATACTAAGGTATGTCCATTTAGAAGCTGTGAGGGAGGTCAGCCACTTGGGGTTCTGGGCAGTGCTTCTCAAAACGTTATTGCTTGAGTTTTACATCAAATTGGAAAAGGCTGGGAACATACAATAGCCAGGTTGTCATTGGTGACTGGATTTACCCTGGGAGAGAAGACTGTGGTGACAACGTTGGACGCCAGAGTACAGTGGCGTAACACTCCACTAAGGAGACTTTACTAAGAATGTGTCTCACCTGTCCTGTCCCAGAAATGCACGAGGATCAGGAAAGACGTGTTACCTGCCAAGCCTGGGAGCCCCAACTCGTGCAAAACCAGGGGAACCATCTCATGCTGCTGGATTGTCCATTGCAGTCCCTGTGGCCCTGTCTCTGTGGTAGATGTCAGGCTGCTGGGGCTTCCCCTTTGCTGCTACAGCAAAGCGTCTTCACTCATGACATTACAGGGCGGTGGTGTTTGTTTAACATGGTCAGTAAAGAATGAAAGGCACCTTTCTGAAGAGTGTTTTCGATTGGTTGCTCCTGCATTCAAGGAAATTAATTCATAAATGCCTAGAGAAATTCTCCTTGGTCGTTGACAGTAGAATCCTGGGTGGATACCTATGCCCCAGCCACACCCTTGACCAGTTACATCAGAACCTCTAGGGGTGGGGCTCAGGCATCAGTCTTTTATAACACCCCCAGGTGACTCCCCAGGTTTGAGAACCATGGAGCAGGGGGTCTCAAAGCTGTCATGTTGTGAAACACCTTCATTTTATGCAAGAGACTCAAGTGGGGAGAGAAGAGGTTGGGCTTCAGATACTTTAATAAAATCGAGGATCACGAAGTGTATTATTTTCCTAGGGCTATTGTAACAAAGTACCACAAACTTAAAACAACAGAAATGTATTCTCTCCCAGTTCTGGATGCCAGAAGTCTAAACCAAAGGCCAGCAGTGCCGTGCTCCTGAAGGCTCTAGGGGAGAAGGCTTCCTTGCCTGTTGCAGCTTCTGGTGGCTCTCAGTTTGTGACAGCTTGACTTCAGTCTCTGCCTCCATCAGCACATCACCTTCTTTTCTGTCTCTGTGTCCACTCTTCCTGTCAGGATGCCTGTCATTGGATTTAGGGCCCACCACAAATCTAGGATGATTTCATCTTGAGATCCTTAACTAATTACATCTGCAAAGAACCTATTTCCAAATAAGGTCACATTCTGAGGTTCTGGGTGGACATGAATTTTAGGGGAGACATCATTCAACCCACTGTAGGGGGTGAAGAGAGATTTCTTCATATTTTACATTTCTAACATCTAGTTCATCTTATACATTGATTATTCCTGACCCTACTATAATGCTAATGATAATATTATTGTCTTTATTTCTGATTCTTCTCATTATATAAATCATTGAATGCAAATTGCTAAAAATATTGTTTTTAAAAATATTTAATTATGCCAATAAAATATAGCTTCCTGATCAAGATTACTCAATCTTTGAAAAGTTCAAGATTGCATGACTTGGAGAGTTAAAAATTCCCCTCCCATGGCTGAACAATGTTAAGTGGCAGGCACTATGGTTATAAATTTACATATGAAGTAATACCAGCGGAACTGTTCAGTTCAGTTTTGGAACATTCGTTAAAGTTCAGTTACAAGCCTGACATTTATTTTCAAGTGTAATTGTTGAATTACTCCGTAGAAATTAAGAATGTGATGTAAATTTTTTTTTTTAACTGAGGAAGATTCACCCTGAGCTAACATCTGTTGCCAATCTTCCTCTTGTTTTTGCTTGAGGAAGGCTAGCCCTAGGCTAACATCTGTGCCAGTCTTCCTCTATTTTGTATGTGGGTCGCCGCCACAGCATGGCTGACAAGTTGTATAGGTTGGTACCCAGGATCCGAGCCTGCGAACCCAGGCTGCCGAAGCGGAGCATGCCGAACTTAACCACTATGCCATAGGGCTGGCCCCTAAATATTTATTTTCTGAAGCAGCTTCAGGCAACTCATGTGAAGTAGGAGTTTCTCTTCTCTGTACATCAGCAGTCTCTGAGAGCACAGAGAAACCTTGGCAATAGATTTACAGGCCCACAACACTGGGGGAGTGGAGTTTATTGCAGAAAGTCTGGACATGAAAAGTGATTCTCGTCATGGATCCAACCTATGTATTTCAGGTTCACATTGACTTATGGCCTTTGAAAAAAATCCTAAATATAGATGAGTTTTCTGTATTTTCAGAATTGTGAAGGCACCCATATCCTAATATTTTCTTGTTTTCATTTGAGCAGATTACTAGACAAATGACTTCTGGATTTTCAGTGATAATATTTATCTTTAGAATTAATTTTAGAAATATATGTCACAATTTTTATTTTATTTTACAAAAATGACTGTTTGCTGCATCAGCAACACATCTAGTAACAGTGTGGAAAAAAATTTGCATGGGTGTAGAAATATGTGAAAAGTAACAGCACTGGGAAACTCAGTGGACAGAAAATACTTTTCAAATTTAATTTTTAAATTTCTACATACTTCCTATAGGAATAGTAATTCCCCTTCCTTACTCAAAGATGCCCAGTTCTTTGTTGGTTCAAGGTTGTTTTTCTATTTGTAGTGATGGTATTGTTTGCATCTCCCTTTGTTACTCCTTTTCCGGGCCCAACTTTTCTTTCTTTCATTAGGGATTTCTGCGCAAGCCAGAGGCAGATTCTCTGCCTGGAGACACCCCTAGAGGCTGGTGAACCCTGCCTCTCTCTGGTTCTTGTAATGAGTTGTTAAAAGCACTTTTTCATCAAATATTTTCTTTTTCTTTTTCTTTCTAGATTTAGAAATATTTTAGCAGGTGTACATTTGCATATAAAAGAGAATAAAAGATAAGAAGTTGAGGCTTTTTCTTTCTTCCCTCCTCAACATCATCTCTCTCCTATCTCCCTTTATTCAGCATGTTTTCGCTTTCCTTCTCTGGCTGTTTCCATTTTCTAGACACGAAATGCATATCCAAAAAAAAAAAAAAAACAATCTCAGTGATTCTTCACCACTTTGTAGGAAGATAGATGATTGGGTTTGGCTGGCTTATGTAACAAAGTAGGGAAAAACATATTTATCTCTTTGTGTCATCAGTCTGGAATTAATAGCCAAGGATGGATTTTAACCCCCGGACTCCTTTATTTTATGTTTTAAATTGCAATATTTTCTACTTTTTAAATTAAATCTTGACACAGATTTGAGTGTATAATAGATGCTTGACTGAGAGATCCAGAACTGAAAGCTTGAGCATGCAGATATATTTGTTTCTGTGTGTACCAGAACATTCTAATTGACAATAATTGTATTCTTTAGAAATATTTGTTTTATCTAATTATACGCACTTCTCAATAATTTTCTGAGAGTTTGACATGACTAATGAGCGGAAACGTTTCTCTGGAGTTCTCAGTCACAGGCTGGAAAGTAAAGCCTTAAGGGGCTACCTAGTCCTCGAATTTGCAGACTTAGGGTTTACTTGCAGTTGAGAAGACTCAAGTCTTTTCTCCTTGGAACTGGAGGAACTCAGCCCCCACTTGTCTATAGCAGGCTGATTTGAACTCTAGACTTGTTACTTTTGCTCTTTTGTTCGTTCATTCATTTCGTAACTATAAATCTGCAGGGCAATACAGTGCAGCTTTGAACTGCTTGATTCTTCACTATCCTTCTTCCTTCTAGGAGAGCCTGGGCCTGAGTTACCAGAAACTTCATGCCCGTAGCTTTGCCTACTTGACTTATGAAGTTGGCGTCCTGGCCAAGACCTCTAGGCTTTTCCAGGAGGAGGTCTGAATTGTTCGAGTGCCCCTAGCAAGACGTAGACTCTTGCCTCCAAAGAGTCTGAAGCCTGGTCTATTTGATACAAGCAGCTACTTAAAAATCTCCACACAGCTCTTGCAGCCTGCCTTGATAGTGTGTTCCCGGGTCTCTCAGCTCTGTCAACTACGGAAGCTTTTGCTAACATCTAGCTTATATCCCTTGGCTGAAGTTTTTCTCCGAGTGTTCTTGTGCCACTTTTAGGGAACACAGAAAAAATTGCTCACCACCATCTAGTTTCGAGGTTTCCAATGTGTTCTGTTTGGCCTGTGCAGTGTTGCATTTTTTTTTTTTAAGAAAGGCAGGAGTCTGGCAAGACTAGGCCCCCTTTCCCACCTGGCAGCAGTTGGCTGTAGCCGGAGAACAGCTGTCCCCCCTGGCCAGGCATGTGCTCTCCAGCTGGCCAGACTCACTTCTCTGTGCTACCTGCTTGGCCCCAGAGCATCTGCATTTATAATCCTGCCCTGTCCAATCTATGCAATTTCTGTTCTTAAACCCTCTTCCCTTGTTTCTACGCAGGCTATGTAGCCTTTATCCTCTCATTGTTATTTTTTAACCAAACCTTAATTTTGTTTTTCCTTTTTGGGTTGTTTCCCAGTCCTTCAAATGTTTTGTGCAGCTCTTCTGACTAAAACAGGGGTGACTGAGGGTGTGATACATGCCATGGGAGAATGACCACAGCTCTGAGCATCTGCTGCCCGACACAGACCTCCTGTTAGACAGCAGCACCTGCCGCCTGCTCCAACCCCTCTGGCTGGTTTGGTGTCTTGGTCCTGCCTCAGTTAGTGTTTCTTCCTCCAAGTGAATACACTTAATCCTTTCACCTTTTAAACTTCACTTTGCCCTTAAACCACACGAGGAAGCATGCATCGGGGATGGGAGCAGGCCATGTGCCCAGCAGTCCTCAGCTTGATTTTGCCAACCCTCTATTACTTAGGTCAGGGCGGCTATGTCCCAGATAAAAATTGTCCGGGTGAGCTTCACTGACTTTCCGCTTAGAGAAGGGCTACAGAAGGTTTAAAGATCAAATACCAGTAAGGAGCTATGGCTGGGAAGCGGGGTGGGCTCTGGGAGAACGAGACTGGAGAGACAAGCTACATCCCTCCAAAACTGTGTACGGTTGAAAGCAGACTCAGGGCAGCCTTGAAGGGAAAGGCCAGTTACAGAGTCCAAGTCCTTCAAGAAGCAAGGGAAGGGTAGATCCTACAATTCCTCACCCACAAGAAAAGAAACTTTGTAACTATGTATGGTGACTGATGTTAACTAACTGTGGTGATCATTTCACAATATGTACAAATATTGGATCATTATGTTGCATACCTGAAACTAATATAATGCTGTATGTTGATTATACTTCAATTAAAAAAAAAGAATAAGAGGAAGGAAGAGAAGGAAACCAGAATGGAAAGTGTGTGGAACATGGAAATGGCCTTTCTTTTCCAGAGTGGTAAAATAAAATGGTCCCTTGCTGCTAATGTGAATTCACTTCACATTCCTCCTTTGCTAGACTCAGACCAGTGATAATATCCGTACTGTCCTATATTTGGACAGAATACTTAATCCTCCCAAATGTGAAATTAACTCACAACTACTAGCTTTATATTTTTCACGAAAATCTTCTCCTAAAAATAAAAGGCACGTGTTTTCTGAGGAGCAGGAGAGCCAGCTCACTGGAGTCAGATGATTTACCTCACAACAATAGATGAGAGGAAAGCCTAACTCCAGCTTCCAGCTGCCAGGAGCCTTTGTTTACCAAGAAGCTACTCTTTTTTTCTTTTCCTATTCTTTTTTTTTTTTTAACTTTTATCTTTGCTCTCTTTTCCTTGACCAAGTCAGTATAATTGAGTGCAGAAATAGCATATGGTCATTATGATCTGGACTTGTATCCTAAAAGCTGAAAAACTTTTTGGTTGATCTTTATAGAATAAAAACAAAACAGAACATTTTTACCTCTTTTACAGTGATTCCTTACCTTTTTAGAATTCTTTGATTTTATTGATACTTCTCCTCTCCCAAAAGTACCTTACCACAAATCTGAAGTAATATAGGTAGTAGGACTGACAGGAGAGTGTTATGATGCTGTCCTAGGACAGTGGGACTAATCTACAGCAAGAAACACTTTCTGTCCTAGGCCAGTACCCAACACATATACACAAGTTATGCAAAACAGTACTTTCCCCTTCTGTATGCATGACATCTGGTGTTTTCTTTATTAAATTTGTCAAAATACTAGTTCAGGTTTGCCCAACTAATATCACAATCCAGCAATGTTAAAAAGTGTTGCCTTAGGATTTATTATTTTCAGAGTTGAGTCCCTGATCTGTACATATTTTAACTATATAGCATTTAATATTTCAAAATATGATGCTCATTTTAAGTACTTATTTTTATCTTGATTGATTCTCAGTAGGGCAAGATAAGTTACATTTGTATTCGTCAGTGTGACGGTAGTTTTAATCCAGTAATAAGGGGCTCATGGTTAAGTTCTTAAATTGAACCAGCAAAAGCAGGAAAGCAGTGATTGCCAGCCTCCGGTGCTGACAGCAGGAGTCCTTTTGTTTGTGGCCATGTTGGAGATGTGGACGTGGATGCTGTTTTGTTATGTCTGTGCTAAAACTCTATTTCTCCAGCCTCTCTTTCATCCAGGCATCCTTGAGCCTTGAGGTAATGGGAAAGTTGTGTCTCTCAGGTTCTTTACGTGATCATTATTTATTGTTTTTCCCAACAGTCTTCCCCACTTTAACTTACAGCAGACACTGTTAACAGTCCTGCAGGGTAAGGGTGTCCTGTGGGTGCCCAGGCTGCTGCTGACCCCTCTGGGGCACCTGGCTTTGCTCCCTGCAGATGCTCTTCTCTGTCCCTACGATGAGCCTGGTTAGATTTTCTCAGCGGTGGGTCCCCCAGCTCATCCTGCTGCCGCCTCCCCTTCCTGACCTTCCCGCCCCTCACTCAGCCCAGAGACCCCACACTCGAATGTGCAAGCCTGAGGGCCAGGGCAGCGCGTGCTGCAGAGGACCAGCTGCCCAACCAAGGCAGTCAGTTATGTGTCTTCTGATTCATTCCTGTAGCCGCTTCTGCAAGGCCTGGACTGGAGAGAAACCATTTTACTGTGAGTTGAACCTATCCACAGACCCACTCAAAATAATGACTAGAATTTGGCCACCTCAAATACATTCATACAACTTGACTTCGAGTCTTGAAACCTGGGTTCAACTAAATTGTTTTTCGTTTGTTTGTTTTCAGAGTTTCTAAAAAGGGACAGTTCAAAAAACTAATTTGCATGCATTTGAAAAGTGTTAACATCGTAGGAGGAATTCAAGAAACTTGTTTCTAGGTAGTAGAAAATTCAGTATTTCTGTGTATTTTTTTCACACCTAAAGCAGTTAATAACAATTTAGCAATATCATATATCCAATCAGTGTTCAGTCAGGAGCCAAGCAGATATCTTTTCAGTTGATGTTTTTTGATGAGTAGCCAAACTGTGCCATTGCACTGCATTTGGCTCATATGTCTCTTAAGTAGCGTCACCATATAATTTATTGTCTAAATTAGGAAACTTTTGATTAACAAAAGACAACTCTATTAATTATTATGCTGGGACAACAGGCAGAAACCTGAATTGTCATGGACAAATTCTACTTTTTATTTTAATTGTGGTAAAAAATACATAACTTTAAATTTACCATCTTAACTGTTCTTAAGTGTGCAGCTCAGTAGTGTTAAGTATATTCACATTGTTGTGCAACAGATCTCTAGAACTTTTTCATCTTGCAATACTGAAACACTATACCCACTAAACACTAATACTCCCTCCCCCTTCTTCCCAGCCCTTAATAACCACCTTTCCACTTTCTGTTTCTATGATTTTGACCACTTTTGTTACTTCATATGAGTGGAATCATACAGTACTTGGCCTCTTGTGACTGGCTTATTTCGCTTAGTATAAGGTCCTCAGGGTTCATCTACACTGTAGTATGTGACAGGATTTCCTTCTTTTTAAAGGCTGCATAATATTCCATTGTATGTACATGCCACATTTTCTTTATCCATTCAACTACTGATGGACATTTGGGTTGCTTCCACCTCTTGGCCATTGTGGAAAATGCTGTGATGAACAAGGGTGTGCCAATAACTCTTTGAGATCCTGTTTTTAGTTCTTTTGGATATATACCCAGAGTGGATTGCTGGATCATATAGTAATTCTATTTTTAATTTGTTGAGGAAGCTCCATACTGTTTTCCCTAATAGCTACACCCACCAGCAGTGCACAAGAGTTCCGATTTGTCCACATCCTCCACAACGCTGATTTTCTGTTCTTTTGATAGTGGCCATCCTGATGGGTGTGAGGTGATATCTCATTGTGGTTTTGATTTACGTTTCCCTGGTGATTAGTGATTTTGAGCATCTTTTCATGTGCTTATTGACCATTTGTATATGGAGAAATGTCTATTCAAGCACTTTGCCCATTTTTAATCGGGTTATTTGATTTTTGTTATTGTTGTCGAGTGGTAGAAGTTCCTTATATATTCTGGATATTAACCCGTTTTCAAATATATGATTTCAGTTATTTTCTCCCATTGTGTAGGTTGCCTTTTCACTCTGTTGATTGTTTCCTTTGACATGCAAAAGTTAAGTTTGAGATAGTCCTGTGTGTCTATTTTTAATTTTGTTGACTGTGCTTTTGGTGTCATATCCAAGAAATCGTTGCCAAAACCAATGTCCTGAAGCTTTTCTCCTATGTTTTCTTCTGGGAATTTAATAGTTTTCAGTCTTATGTTTAAGTCTTTAACCCTTTTTGAGTTGATTTTGTGTATGGTATAAGGTAAGGGTCCAACTTCATTCTTTTGCATGTGGATATCCAGTTATCTGTGCCTTTTTTTAAATCTGTAGAAACAAAAGCCTACCAGTTGCTGAAGTGGTCTACCCTTCAGGATAATACAAATCAAACTGAAGACAGGTTCCAAAAGGCAGATGCTTCTGCATCACAACTGTCAGGTAAGTGAGCAGATTCAGCACTCACAGCCAGTGTCTAGGTGACCCAAGGCAGCAGCTAGTGCTGTGCTCAGGGAAGGGTGGTCATTCTTTGAAAGTTTCTGGAGTTTGCTTTGTAATAAGCTATCACTGGATCAGAATCAGCCAGTACTTTTTCAGTCCTTAACAAACAAGAATTTGGAAGAGTCTTCTCTCCTGGATATGTGCCAGCCCTGGCATGGCGATGGTCCTTACAGGCCCTTGGATTATACCTGGCATGTCATGATAGTAACTTGTCACTAAGTACCACAGGAGACACCCCAAATTCTTTCTTTTCCCACATCTTCCAGTTTCTTAATCATCAATGGGGAACATCATCCTGGGCTATTTTCCCTCACCAGAATGTTGGAAAACTTTGGGCTTTTTAAATGAAAAGACTGTAAATCCCAGTAAAGCTAAATTTTAAGCTTAAGTGTAGTTCCTTCAATCTAGGATTTTTGTTTTAATTGTAATTTTCTTTGTTTTCCTATACTTTATTGCATTTTTATTATTTTCATTGGTTTTTATTTTATTACACCTTTTTTTAGTATGTCACTTCAGCTCCCTTTGTGAAAATAAATGGATTCATACAGAAGGAAGTACACCTTAGTCACTTCCTTATCCTTACATAAACCACCATTCCATAATTTCACCCATCAGAATGAACAGTGATCTCTTAACATCACATAATTCCCAGGCCATATCCAGATTTCCCAATTGTCTCAAAGATGTCTATATCAGACAGGCATTTTTTCGAGGGACATATGGTGCATTAGACTTAGCTGTCTGTCTTCAGAGAGCTATTTCCTAGATAATATTAGTGTTAGAATTGGTTGCTGCAAAATTCTGTTATTTTGGTTGTTTTGAGGATTCAGTGAGCCACTGCAGGCGAAATGCCCAGCACAGGGCCTGTTAGAGAGCAGCCCTCAGCGACTGCTGGCCGCGGTGGTGCTGGGTGTTATGTGAACTCCGCGAATGTGAGACATTGTAGTTGGCTGAGGTATGAAGCAGGGCCTCTGCCCCGATGGAGGGCTTCATCACTTTGGAAAGATGTAGCACTCGTGAGCCCTTAACCGTTTGCTTTTCACCACTTTCTTCACATTTGAGTCACAGAATTAGAATCCAGAGAGATTTAGAAAGTATTTATCCAACCCCCTCATTTCACAAAAGGAGGTGACAAGAGAGTAGCACCTCCCTCAGAGCCTTACAGCCAGTTAGCAGACACACGTGGTTGGAAGGTGACTCCACACATCTATGTTTGGTAAGTTTATTTTATATGGATAGTTAATTGGACAAGTTCAAAGGATGAGTAAATTTGACATAAGTTGTAGTCCCTTGGATGTATATCAAAAATGTTGGGGGCCGGCCTCATGGCTTAGTGGTTAAGTGCGTGTGCTCCGCTACTGGCGGCCCGGTTCGCATCCCGGGCACACACCGACGCACCGCTTCTGCAGCCATGCTGAGGCCGCATCCCACATACAGTAACTAGAAGGATGCGCAACTATGACATACAACTATCTACTGGGGCTTTGGGGGAAAAAAAGAAGGAGGATTGGCAATAGATGTTAGCTCAGAGCCGGTTTTCCTCAGCAAAAAGAGGAGGATTAGCATGGATGTTAGCTCAGGGCTCATCTTCCTCACACACACAAAAAAATGTTGGTACTATTAATATACTAATGATTAATGTATTTGTTTATTAATTTATTCATAAGTGATACTTTATAGGTTGTATAATCAAGCACCCCTAGATTCAGTTCCCTCACTCCACACTCAAATTTACACTATGTGCTTTGCAAGATTCCACATTTTCCTGCGTTGGGATCATAGAAGTCCTTCTGGTGGTGTCAGCCATCTCTGAGGTCAGATACGGCCTCTGGCGTTTAGTTTACGTGTGGTCACACAATACTTTTCACTCTCACTCTCACTCTCTCGCTCTCACTCTGATCCTGGGGACTTCTCTGAGCTCCAAAGAGAAGCAGGAGGCAGGCTGGCAGGGTGGAGGGAAACGGAAGCCATGTACCCCGTGGTTAGCGTACCCCGCTACTGCTGTTACAGGTAGTGGTGAGGATGGGCACCCTGAACTCAGGAGCCACCCCAAATCTGACTATTGAAGAAGCAGTGCATGTTTCAGTTACTTTCTGCATCAGATGTGTTAGGTCTCTGCCTCTGGACCTGTCACTAAGGAAAGCCACTGCCACCTTGCGCCTTCCTTTCCATGTCTGAAAAGGCCTTATGCTGGTAAGCACATGGAAACCCTCTTCAGGCTGAGCACGGACACATTCTTAAGAGAATGGCTTGGCTGCAGAGGTTACATGCAGGCAAGCAGGTTACAGGATAGAAACTCAGCAAATGCCTTTTGCAGAGACACCCATGCACTCTCTATCCGTGATCTCAGGTGACTGCCAGTTAAGAATCAGACTTGAAGCAGAAACATCCAAGGCTGAAGTCACCCAGGGGGCAGAGGTCAAGGATTGCCCTGCACGCTGATAGCATCATGGGAACAGTCTGGTTCCCCTGGCTCCAGGAAAGAGGTGGATTGTGCATCTTCCCCATCAACTTTTTCAGGCTGGTTAAAGAGTGGCCTTGATGGTTTTCAATGGAGATTCAGTCTCTCCTGGGAGATGGAAAAACAGAGGATTTGGCAGAGGGCTTAAGGGTGGGTGGGGTGGGTAACTGTCATCCAGCGGTGTCAGTTATTTCTGAGACCTGGTTCCCAGCACCCATTATTTTGATGATCCCTTGCTGCCCATGTGTTATAACAAGGTGAATTATCCAGTGCATGGTGCTGTAGTAGAGACCCATGTGCTCACATGTGCATCGTGGTCATTTGGAATAGAGCTCTTCGAATGATTTTATTTTTTATTTTTTGTGGCTTCTAAGTATCACCGGAAAACGCTCCACTTCCTTTCAGAGTTCTATCAACATGTTCCTTGCCTCAGAAGCTCCCTGCCTTCTGTGGCTTGAGCAGCATCTTCTCCTGTTGACATTTGTTTCACCAAAGTTATTGTGAGCCCTCTTCTTCACTCGTTGCTGCGTGGTGGCTGACACTCCCTCTCCATGTTTGTGCTTCTCACAGGTTTGAATATTGGCAGCGGTACATTCAGGACAAAGACAACTAACAAAATCGCTTCGGAAGCTAGTTTTTCATCTAGTGAAGGAAGTCGTTTGTCAAGGTAAAGTCGTGAAAGCCTGTCTAAATAGCGGCAACACGATGAGAAATGTCGCTACGCAATGAATTAAACTCCGGCCGCGTGTTCTTTTGTTTTGTGACTTGATGGAAGGTTATGGTTTGGGGTTTTGTTTATCTAAAATAACAGTTGAAACTTTAGTCTACCTTTGAAAATATTTGCACCAGAGTCAAGTATTGTTTTGCAGCTGTTGTTTCCTTGGTTTAAGACTCAATTGACACCTCAGTGAACCACGAATTAGCGTCTACAGCTGCTCACAGTAGGGCTGCTTAGAGACCACACAATGGAGGGTGTCGGAAAAGGGCAGAGAGAAAAATGTCAGGCCTTAAAGGAAATAAAGTGGCCTGTTTCTTCTTTCTGAGATGGCTGATACATATACTAGCAATTTCTGGTTATTTGTTTTTGTATTCCTATTTCTTACCAAGTACTTGAGCTAAATTATTCTTTCCTTTCCTGATACTTTCTTCCTTATTTTCCATAAAGGACAAAATATATTTTTTCAGTTTTGTTAAACAGTAGCACTTCTTGTAAGTTTTTCAAGCAATGATAAGTGAGTTGTGTGCGAGATTTGTCATCAACATAAAATACTGATCAGGCAAGGGCACTGAGTCACTGGGGAAGAATTTATAGATGGGAATGGAAGCAGTCACCTGCTGAAATACCTCCCTTGTTGCTTTGGGCTAAATATCATTTAAAACAGCCCAAGTCTCCTTTAGTAATAGCATTTCTCATTAAAAAGATGTCCTTTAGATGACTGCATTCCATTTGAATTAGTTGCTTGCCCCTGATGAAATTTTAAAGCAGGAACTTTACATTTCTCATGTTCCTTAATTTTGATGATGAAGTTTAACTTATTTATTCATTTATTTAGGTGCTTCTGCTTTTGGTGTCAGATCTAAGAGTCCATTGCCAAATACAAGGTCATGAAGATTTATGCCTGTGTGTTCTTCTAAGTGTTTTATAGTTTTAGCTCTTCAATTTAAGTGTATGATCCATTTTGAGTAAACTTTTGCTTATGGGATAAGGTTAGGGTCTAACTTCATTCTTTTGCATATAGCTATTCAATTGTCACAGCACCATGGGCACTCTTGTGAAAAATCAGTTGACCATAGGTGTATAGGTTTATTTCTGGTCTTTCAGTTCTGTTCCATTGATCTGTATGTTTGTCCTTGTACCAGTACCACACTGTCTTGACAACTGTTGCTTTGTAGTAACTTTTGCAATTGGGAAGTATGAGTCTTACACTATTTATTCTTCTTTTTCAGAATTGTTTTGTTAGCTGTAGCTTGTTGCCTTAGAATTCCGTATGAATTTAGAATCAACTTCAGAGTATAAGTTTTGCATTTCTTTGGTTAATTTATTCCTGGTTTTGGATACTATTGTGAATGGAATTGTTTTCTTAATTTTACTTTTGGGTTTTTCAATGCAAATGTATAGAAATTCAATTGGGTTTTGTATATTGATCTTGTATCCTGCAACCTTGCTGAACTCATTTATTACTTCTAATAGTTTTTTGGTAGACTCCTTAGGATTTTCTATATACAGGATCACTTCATGCAAATAGAGATAGTTTTACCTCCTCCTTTCCGATATAGATGCCTTTTATTTCTTTTTCTTGCCTAAATGCCCTGGTTAGAACCTCGGCTACAATTTAGAATAGAAATGGCAAGAGTGGAAATCTTTGTCTTGTTCCTAATCTTAAACCATCCAGTATGTCACCATTAAGTATGATGTTAACTGGAGATTTTTTGTAGATGCCCTTTATATTGAGGAACTTCCCTTCTGTTCCTAGTTTATTGAGTTTTTTTTAAATCATGAAAGCGTGTTGGATTTTGTCAAATGCTTTTTCCTACATCTGCTGAGTTGGTCTTGTGATTTTTTGTTTTTCATTCTATTTGTATGATGTATTACATTAATTGTTTTTGGACGTTAAACCAACTTTGCATCCCTAGGATAAATCCCACTTGGTCATGGTGTATAATTCTCTTTATATATTGCTAGATTCAGTTAGCTAGTATTTTGTTGAGGACTTTTACATCCATGTTGGTAAGAGATATTAGTCTGTAGTTTTGTTTTCTTTTTTTTTTTGGTGAGGAAGATTAGCCCTGAGCTAACATCCGTTGCCAATCTTCCTCTTCTTGCAGAGGACGATTGGCCCTGGGATAACATCCGTGCCCATCTTCCTCTATTTATTTTTTTTTAATATGGGACACCGCCATAGCATGGCTTGACAAGCGGTCCATCAGTCCATACCCGGGATCCAAACCTGTGAACCCTGGGCCGCCACAGTGGAGCGTGCAAACTTAATCTCTACGCCACCAGGCTGGCCCCTGTAGTTTTGCTTTCTTGTGACATCTTTGTCTGACTTTGGTATCGGGGTAATATTAGCCCCATAAAATGTAGTGGAAAGTGTTTCTTCCTCTTCTTTTTTTTTTTTTTTGTAAGAATTAGTGTTAATTCTTCCTTGAGTGTTTGGTAGATTTCAGCGGTGAAACCATTTATGCCTGGGCTTTTCTTTGTGCATAGTTTGTGGATTACTGATTCAATCTCTTCACTTATTATAGGTTTATTCAGATTATCTTGAGTCATTTTTGTAGTTTGTGTTTTTCTAGTAATTTGTGTATTTCATCTAAGTTATCTAATTTGTGTACTATTATTCATAGTATTTGTTTATAATCCTTTTTGTTTCTGTAAGGTTGGTAATCTTGTCCTGTCTTTTTTTTTTTTTTCCTTCAGTTTTGTCTTTTTTTTAATTGATGTTTTAATAGTTTTTAACATTGTGAAATTTTGGGTTGTACATGTTTGTTTGTCCATCACCATATATATGTCTCCCTTCAACCCTTGTGCCCACCCCCCACCCCCATTGCCCCTGGTAACCACAATACAGTTTTCTCTGTCCATGTGTTGGTTTATATTCCACATATGAATGAGATCATACAGTGTTTGTCTTTCTCTTTCTGGCTTCCTTCATTTAACATAATACCCTCCAGGCCCATCCATGTTGTTGCAAATGGGACGATTTTGTCTTTTTTTATGGCTGAGTAGTATTCCATTGTATATATACACCACATTTTCTTGATCCAGTCATCAGTCGAGGGACACTTAGGTTGCTTCCACTTCTTGCTATGGTGAATAATGCTGCAATGAACATAGGGGTGCATAAGGCCCTTGGGATTTTTGATTTCAGATTCGTTGGATAGATTCCCAGTAGTGGGATAGCTGGATCATAGGACATCTCTATTTTTAATTCTTTGAGGAATCTCCATACCGTTCTCCATAGAGGCTGCACCAGTTTGCATTCCCACCAGCTGTGTACGAGGGTTCCTGTTTCTCCACATCCTCTCCAGTGTTTGTTGTTTCTTGGCTTGGTGATTATAGCCATTCTAACGGGCGTGAGGTGATATCTTAGTGTTGTTTTCTCTCTTTTGTTTTTGATTCAAGTAATTTGAATCTTCTCTCTTTTTCTTGGTCAGACTGGACAGAGGTTTGTCAATTGTGTTGATCTCTTCCAAGAACCAGCGTTTTCTGATTTCCCTTTAGATTTCTTCTTCGACTCATTGGTTATTCATGAATGTGTTGTTTAATTCCCACATATTTATGAATTTGCCAGATTTATTCCTACTATTGATTTCTAATTTTATTTTATTATGGTTGGAGAACATACTTTGTATTATTTTTCTGCTTTTAAATTTATTGGGGTTTGTTCTATAGCCCAACATTTGATCTGTTCTGGAGAATGTTCCCTATGTACTTGAGAATGTATATTCTGTTGTTGGATGGAGTGCTCTGTAGAAGTCTGTTAGATCTGGTTGGTTTGTAGTGTTGTTCAAGTCGTCTATTTCCTTGTTGATCTTCTGTCTAATTGTTCTATACATTATTGAAAGTGGGGTATTGAAGTCTCCAACTATTGTTGAATTGTCTGTTTTCATTTCTATTAAAAGTTTCATGTATTTCAATGCTCCATTAATAGATGCATATATGTTTTTAATTGTTATGTCTTGAACTATTGACCATTTCATCATTATAAAATGTCACTGTCTCTAGTATTCTTGTTTTAAAGTCTATTTTGTCTGATGTTAGTCCAGCCAATCCAGCTTTCTTGTGGTTGCTGTTTGCATGATATTTGTCCCCATCTATTTACTTTCAGTGTTTTTGTCTCTGTGACTCTCGTGTGTCTCCTGTAGACAACATATAGTTGGATCATGTTTTTTTTAAATCCAATCTAACAATCTTTCCCTTTTGATTGTTCAATCTATTCACATTTAATGTTACTGATATAGTTGGATTTACATCGGCCATTTTAGTTTTTGTTTTCTATATGTATTTTCTAATGTAGCATTTTAATTTCATTAGTGATCTTTTTTTTAGTTTTTTTTTGGAATTTTTTTACGTAATTGCTCTAGGGTTTACTATACACGTCTCATCAGCTTTAGATTTGTACTAGCTGAATTTGGGTAATATGTAGAACCTTTACTGCTATGCAGCTTGATTCCCATTTTCCCTTTTTTTTTTGGTATTGTTGTTATATGTATTATATCTGTTAATGTTACAAACTCAACATTGCATTGTTATAATTATCATTTTACCATCTGCAGTCATTTCCTTAGCTCATTGCAACTTTGCTTCCATCCACCTCCTTTTGGGCTGTTACTAGGAAATATATTACACTTATATTAAATTGTGCGTTTTAAGCCATGATACGTTGTGTGATATTATTTTATACAATTGGTTTTTAAATCAGTTAAGAATAGAAAGGATAAAAAATATGTATAATTACCTTTACTGGGGTCACTTGTTTTCAGCCTGAAGAACTTTCTTTAGTATTTCTTGTAAATCAGGTCTACTAGCAATGAATTCTCTCAATTTTTGTTTATCTGGCAAAGTCTTTATTTTTTCTTCATTTTTGAACAGTACCTTTCCTGAATATAGAATTCTTAGTTAACAGTTTTTTCCTTCAGCACTTTATATGTGCTATCCCACTGCCTTCTGGCCTCCATTGTTTTGTCCCAAACTAGCGTGGGACAAAAGGAGAATTTACTGGCTCATAGAATTAAAGAATAGGTTTACCAACCAAACTGCAGGAAGAGGGATTTAGCTGTACTCAAAAACCACTGGAACCAGGGACTTAAATCTGCTTCTCTCATTGCGGACTGGCAGCAAGTCCCATTCTCTTTCAGCTTTCAGCTATCTGGGAGGGACTGCCTTACCACCTTCCTGTGGTTCTCAGTTCAAAAATGCTGGGCAGGGACTCTCAATGGCCCAATTTGCCCAGCTGTTCAATCACCTACCTTGTGTGTGGTCTTACAAGAACACAGCACCTCCTAGGGGAACCAAATACTTGACGAGGAGGGCCTGTTTCCAGAAGAAATGAGGGACTTCACAATAGACATAATACTCCGGAATAGTTCTGGCTGTCCTTAAGTGAAACATGGGCTAACCATTTCTCTTAATTTCCACACCAGCAGTTTAAACAGTTTAAAGAAGTTTAAAGTGGCATCAGACCACAGAGGAAGGGGCAGTAAATATTTGCACACCAGGTAGCAAGGAGAAATACTTTCATAAAGGCCTCTTGAGGTGAGCCTTTAGGACTGAGCGTGATTTGTCAAGCCAAGAGGGGATTCCATGGAGAAACACTTCCAGGCTTGAACAAATGGACATAAATCTCTCTTCTTCCAGATCTCTTTGTATATGCTTAAAAAAAGGATTTGAAGCCATCAGAAAATAAAGGATAAAAGCATCCTGTTAGTGTAAGGACAGAGCATTAAATGATCTTTACTTGGACTGAAACACAGCAGTATGAATAAGCAAGTAACTTAACCCCTTTACAGCTTGGCTTTCTCATCTGTTCCATGAAGATGATAATATGTAACACTCTCAGAAGGTTCACGTGACAATTAAATGAGATAATCACTTAGCCAAAGCTTTAGTATGTGGTAAGCGCTCAAATAAATGCTGGAGAGTGATATCAGCAATTATTTTATACTCATAAATGTAGCTGGAAGGTTCAATTAGATGCTAAATGCCGGCTAGATCCCATTTTATAACTAAAGGGAGTTACGCAAACCAGCCATCATTCGTGTAAAATACCTAAAAATATTCCTTTTCATAGTCCAAGTATGTACTGTGGCACAAAACCGGGAGAAACCAGGACATAGAAATAATGAGTGTGTTTAGATGCTTTGATTCTACTCTGAATTGAGATGGGTGAGAAAAAGGAGGTGATCAAACCGGCAAGGAAGACCTACCTCCCCGGGCGCCTGCGGAGCACGG
Organism: Diceros bicornis minor; assembly: GCF_020826845.1. Taxonomy (NCBI): domain Eukaryota; kingdom Metazoa; phylum Chordata; class Mammalia; order Perissodactyla; family Rhinocerotidae; genus Diceros; species Diceros bicornis. Next base: position 451,298 of record NW_026691130.1, on the reverse strand, counting down.
GGATCCCGCCCCAGTGGAAGCCGAGGGCTGGGGAAGCAAGACGCCGGCGCAGCCCGGGATTCCCCGCGACTCACATGAGGTCGACCTCGGGCTTCAGGGCTGGCACCACTGAAAGCTAACGCCGCAAGCGAGGCCAGCCGCAGCCCCCACCACCCGGTCAGCCGTAGAACCCCGAATCCGACAACCAGCCCGGCCGCGAGCCTCCTTCTCGGCTTCCCCTGCGGCGGCGGCGCCGTGACATCACTTCCCGTCGACGGCGCGCACGTGGGAGGAAGTCCCGGTGCCCCGGCTGCCGCTCCCGCCTGTCTGTCTGGTTACGTTCGTCGAGGGCCGCGCCGCTGCTATGGGAGGCCCGGCTTTCTCTCGCTGGCTCAGCCGCAAGTCCCCGTCCATCATTGTCGACTGCGTGGAAGAGAAGGTGAGGAGGTGCGTGGCGGCAAGCTCGGAGCCCCAGCGCGTCTGGGCCGCGGCCCTCGGGACCCGCCGCCTGTCCCCGGGGTGCCGCGCCGGGGCCCGCGCTGCTCTGTGGGCCCCGCGGGCGGCCGCGGCCCGACACGCGGTTGGTCGCCGACACTCGTTGTCGGGGCCCTGGGAGAGCAGCCTCGGCGGGGCGAGGGCCGAGCGGGGTCTGTGCTCGCTGGAGGGCTGCTCCTCCCTGCCCGCTTTTTCTGGCCCGGAAGGCCCCGCCCACGGCTTTGTTTCCTCTCGGCGCAGCGCGTTTCGGGTTTCAGAACAGGCTGGAAGGTGTTGGGCTGCACACGCCTGGCCCGCTGAGTTAGCTGGGGAGCGAGGCGCACGTGTTGATCCCAGCCTCTCACAACCTTGTAAAGTAACCCCCCCGCGGCGAGCTTTCTGTTGTTTACTGCCCGTGCTCGAAAGGTTTTCTCCTGGTGTGAAAGGACTGTTGTTGCTGTTTTAGATCCTACGGTGAAAGCAGCATCTTAGAAACGTCTAGGACGAGACAGAAGTCTCATAAGTGCCCCCTTCTCTAGGTGCCCCGACTGCTGGACAGAAGGCTTGTTGAAATTTTCAGAATTCCTGGATGCACTTAAATACTTGGTTGGTTGTTTGTTAATGTATGTGTCGACTTCTGGCCATTATTGAGTTTTCTCTTTATCGTTCCGTGATCCCGTCCGAGTTCGATTTTGTGCTTGGAATTTCTGGATTGGGAAGGTTCAGCGGCGCTTCATGCCCCTCGCCCCTTCGTTTTTGAAGGAAGTGCCCATCAGTCACAGTGAACTGCATTCTTTTGCTGAGGTTGGTGAGATCTTGATTTTTACTTAGCTCCTATCCAGGAGGAACCGAAAGCCTGGTTTTGACGGCAGTTTCAGTATTCCTTGTGTTTTTCCCAAAGAGAAAGTGTTAAACTGAATGCTGGTTTCCTTTGTTTTTAAAACTTCCATCAAACTTGACTTGCATCTCATCCCATTTCTACTCTGTAGAGATAACCATTTTTAACTGTTTTGGTTCTGTCTCTAGATATCATGATTATGCCTGATTTATTGGTTTTGGATCTATCTATTGAATTCTAGCTATGATAGAAGAGGATTGCGTCACTTATGCGGCATCCCCTGCCCCATTCCTAATAGTAAATCACTGTCTTTATTTCTTCTCTTGGTAAGCTTTATAACTTTGAGTAATGTGTCTTTTTTATTACGTCTTCTATTTAAAGTATCCCTTGACTTCTCACTTTCTAAGGTTAGGTATTAGCTTTTCTACCTCTGCTGCTCTTACTCTTCACCCCAAGCTTGCCAGCTGTCCTTTTGCCTTGTTGGCATCCCAAATTAAATTGTCAGGGCTTTGGCTATATATGGGATTGTTTTAAAAGCTGAAAAATCAAATAGTATTGTAAATTCTTGTCACTTTCCAGATTCAAGTTATGCTGTGATACTGTTTCTTTTCTTGTGCTACTTTTGTCTTTTTCTTGGTGTTCTCTTTCTGTTTTCCTCTTTATACGGTTCCACATCCAAACTCGCTGTTTTATTAGGTATTCTATCAAGTCCTCTTTCTTCTTGGAGACTCCTTCTTGAGGTCTTTATTTCTGTTGCTGTCACACCTGGTTCTTTAGGCTTGTTGGAAAGCTGCTTCCTGAGATTTTTAAAAATTCCTTTCTTCAGTTGAGGGTACTATTTTCTGATCATCTTTCTTGGCCTAAATCCTTCCTTGGTTTTTATTCTCAATTGAATTCTTAAGAAATGCCGTGCAGGGTGTGAGTTTTCTGAATCTGTTCTACCCTTGTACACATGAGTGGTCATTAGCTAGGCATCAAGTTCGAGTTTGCAAGTTAGTTTCCCTCAAATCTTTGAAAGTGCTGTTCTTTTGACTTATGTCATCCAGTATTTTTGATGAGTTTTTTTTTTTTTTGGTGCGGAAGACCGGCCCTGAGCTAACATCTGCCAATCCTCCCCTTTTTGCTAAGGAAGACTGGCCTTGGGCTAACATCGTTGCCCATCTTCCTCCACTTTATATGGGACACTGCCACAGCATGGCTTGCCAAGCGGTGCGTCGGTGCCCGCCCGGGGTCCAAACCGGCGAACCCCGGGCCGCCGCAGCGGAGTGCTAGCACTTAACTGGTTGCACCACCGGGCCGGCCCTGTGATGAGAAGTTGAATGTTAATGTGATTTATTTATTTAACTGATACTTATGTAGTATTTAACACATACCAGGCACTGTTCTAGGCACTTTATAGATTAATTTATTAAATTGTCATAACAACCACATGACTACTACTCCTTACTATTATTACTATTACAGATGAGAAAACTGAAGCACAGAGGGGTTAAGTAACGTACTCAGGGTCACTTGGCTAATACATGGCAGAGCCATTGTCAAAATCAGGAAGGCCATGCGCTTAATTTCTATGTTCTGCTTTCGTTCTTTTGTAGTTGATCTATTTTTCTTTCTGAATGTTTTCAAGATCTTTATCCTCGGTAGTGTAAGTGTTCATGATTGTGTACTTAGGTATAGATTCTTTTAAAATTTCAGTTTATTTTGATCGGTGCTTGGCTGACTCTGAGGCTGAGGACTTGTGTTATTCAGTTCTAGGGAATGCTCCTTGATTGTTTCTTGACCTCCTTTTTCACTGCCCTCTCTGAACTCTGGATCCTGGTCCTCCTAGGCTGATTTATTTTTCTTTCGTCTCTCTGTTCTCCCCCTCCTCTCGCAGCTTTATTGAGGTATTATTGACCTACAACAAACTGCACATATTTAAAGTGTACAGTTTAATACATTTTGAGATATGTGTACATCCATGAAACCGTCACCATAATCAAGATAATGAGCGTCACCTCTAAAACATTCCTTCTGGCCCTTTGTTATTCCTCCCTACAACTGTGTGCTGCCTGCCGTCGTTAGTCAACCACTGATTTCTGACTCTGTAGATAAGTTTTCATTTTCTACAATTTTATATACATGAAATTATATAATATGTACTCTTTGTTTTACCTGGCTCAGTTACTTTCATTCAGAATAATTATTTTGAAATTCGCCCATGTTCTTACATATATCAATAGTTCATTTCTTGTTATTTTTGAGTAGTAGTCTGTGTTGTGCATGTATCACATTTTGTTTGTTCCTTCACCTGATTGAGGAACATTTGGATTGTTTCCAGTTTTGGGCTATTAAACAAAACACTTCTGTGAACATTGGTGTACAAGTCTTTGTGTGGACATGTGCTTTCATTTCTTTAGAGAAAATACTCAGGAGTGAAATGGTTGAATTGTGTGGTAGGTGTGTGATTAGTTAAAAACTTGCCAAGCTGTTTTCCAAAGTGGTTGTACGATTTTACATTGCCGCCAGCATGTGTGCAGGCTGTAGTTGCTCCACTCCCTCTCCAGCACTTAGTCTGGTTAGTCTTTTTGAGTTTTAGCCGTTCTAGTCTAGTGTTATCTCGTTGTCGTTTTAATTTTCATTTGCCTGATGACAGATGATGTTGACCATCTTTTCAGGTGCTCATTTGCGTGCTGTATATCTTCTCGAGCAAGGTGTCTATTCAGATCTTTTGCTCATTTTTAAGTTGGGTAGTTTGTCTTATTGAATTGTAGAGTTTCTTACGTGTTGATATATCTTTTGCAGGTATTTTCTCCTACTCTGGCTTACCTTTTTACTTCTTACCAGTGCACAGAACAGAAGTTTTTAATTTTAATGAAGTCTGTTTTATATATATTTTTTTATATTTCCGCTCTTTGTATTGTATTTAACGATCTTTGCCAAAGCCAAGGTCACTACGATTCTCTCTTGTGTTTTCTTAGAGATGTTTTATAGTTTTAATTCATCCCATGGTTTCTGTTTTAAGTTTTTTAATATGATGAATTACATTGATTTTGAAATGTTAAACTCGCCTTGCATTCCTTGGGTAAATCCCACTTGGTCATGGTATATTATTTTTATATACTGTTGGATTCAATTTGCTAAAGATTTCTTCATTTACATTTTTACATTTATGTTCAAAAAGGATATTTGTCTGTAGTGTTCTTGAAATGTCTTTGTCTAGTTTTAGTTTTTGAGTAACCTTGCCCTCAGATTGAGCTGCGCGGTATATACCCTCCCCAGTTTTCTGGAAGGGTGTGTCTAGAATTGGTGTTATTTCTTGCTTAAATATTTGGTAGAATTCACCAGTGAAGCTTTCTGGGCCTGAAGTTTTGGGGGAAGGTTTTTGTCTACAAATTCAATTTCTTTAGTAGATATAGAGCTATTCAGATTATCTATTTCTTTTTGAATGAGCTGTTGTAATTTTTAACTTTCACAGGTTTTGTCCATTTCATCTGAGTAGTCAAATGTGTTGACAAAAGTTGTTCATAGTATTCCTTATTATCCTTTTACTATTGATAGAAAATGTGGTGATGTCACCTCTCTTATTTCTGATACTAATTTTGTCTTTTCTCTTTTGTTCCATTAATAGTCTGGCTAGACTGATCTCAGAGAACTAGCTTTTGGTTTCATTGATTTTTCTCTGTTGTTTCTCTGTTTTCTTTTTCATCAACTTCTGCTCTTATTTGTTTCTTATGCTCACTTTGTGTTTAGCTTGCGTTTCTTGTCCTTATTTCTTAAGGTGGGAACTTAGGTCATTGCTTTGGTACATTGCATTTTCTCTAATAAAGGTGTTGAGTGCCATAAACAGCCTTCTAGATACTGTTTCAACTCTATGCCACAAATAATGACATGTTGTGTTTTCATTTTCATTCAGTAACAAATATTTCCTGATATCCTCTTTGACTTCTTCTTTGGCCCATTGCTTATTTAGAAGAGTATTATTTAATTTTCAAATATTTGGGGGATTTTCCAGACTTTTTTTCTGTTATTGATTTCTAATTTAGTTCCCCTGTCAGAGAACATGCTTTGCATAATTTGAATCTTTTAAAAGCTTATCTGATTTGTTGTATGTCCCAGGATATGGTCTTGGTAAATGTTTCATTTTGACTTTAAAAAGATATATGTGCTGCTGTTATTGGGTGGAGTGTTCTATAAATGTTATCACGTTTGTTGATAGGATATGAAAGACTTGAACAACATTTACTGATTTTCTGTCTCCTTGTTCTGTCAATTATTGGTAGGGGTGTGGAAATCTCCTATTATAATTTTTTGGATTTGTTTGTTTCTTCTTTTAGTTCCATTGTTTTTTGCTCCTTGCATTTTGAAGCTCTTTTATTAGGTACATAAATGCTTAGGATTGTTATGTCTTCTTGATGAATGTACTCCTTTATCGTTATAAAGTGGCCCTCTTTATCCCTGGTAATATTCTTTGCTCTGAAGTCTACTTTGTTCAATATTAATGTAGCCAGATCTTTTGACTAGTGCTAGCATGGTCTATTTCCATCCTTTTACTTTTAGCCTGTTTGTGTCTTTATATTTAAAGTGTTTGTTTTTGTAGGCAACATACACTTGGGTCTTGCTTTTTTATAGTTTGATGATCTCTGCCCTTTTTTTTTTTATTGTGGCAAAATATATGTAACATAAAAATTGCCATTTTAACCATTATAAGGTTTAGAATTCAGTGACATTAAGTACATTTACAATATTGTGAAACCATTGTGACTCTTCATTTCTGTAACTTTTTCATCATCCTAAACAGAAACTCTATACCCATTACACAATAATTCCCCGTTCTCCCTTCTCCCCTACCTTCTGTCTTATGAATTTGCCTATTCTAGGTACCTAAGATGAGTGGAGTCATATAGTATTTGGCATTTTGTGTCTGGCTTATTTCACTTAGCATGTTTTCTAGTTTCATCCATGTTTAGCATATATCAGAGTTTCATTCCTCTTTAAGGTTGAATAATATCCCATTGTATGTGTTTATCACATTTTGTTTGGACACTTGGGTTATTTTTACCTTTTGACTGTTGTGAATAATGCTGCTATGATCATTGGTGGACAAGTATCTGTATGCCACATCAGTGCTTTGGGTGTATACCTGTGAGTGATTCCTGCTTTCATTTCTTTGGGTATATACCTATGAGTGGAATTGCAACATCATATGGTAATTCCGTGTTTATCTTTTTGAGGAACTGCCACACTGTTTTCACAATCTCTGCCTTGTAATTGGGGCATTTAGAACATTTACGTTGAATGTGATTATTGATATGGTTAGATTTAAATCTATCATCTTACTGTTTGTTTTCTGTCTCATCTGTTTTTTGTTTCCCTTCTCCATTTTTTCTTCTTTTGGTGTAAGTATTTTTTATGATCTCGTTTTATCTCTTTTTTTAGCCTTTTAACTATTAATTCATTCAACCATCAATTTCTTCACTTTGTGTCCTTGGCTCATACAGTCCTCCATTCGTTAGCTTTCTGATCTTGGGAAAATGACTTAAACTCTCCTAAACTCGAAAGAACTGGAGCTTCTTGCATTACACCACACTGCTCCCTACCATCTCTATCCTCTGGTCATTTCTGTATGAGAGCTGAAGTAAGGCAGAGTGTCACCTTGTTTGACCTCAACTGGAACGTGTGTGTTGATAGACTGAAATTTTTCACTGCTCTGCTCATGTTTGCGAATGACCATGAGAATGCTGCAAATACTGATTTGGGATTCCAAAAAACTTTTAGTGAGTAGGTGAATTCACAAATATGGAACTTGTAAATAATGAAGATCAGCTATATATGTACCACATAGGGTGGTTGTGTGGATTAAATCAATTAATACAAGTTAAGTTCTTCAAACAAAGCCTTACACAGACTCATTTGATGTTTCAGAAATTTATTTGGTAAGTGAGTTTTTAGTAGTTTGTATGTCCAGGTATAAGTGAGGATATTTTTATGTCTAATTTTTGGTGACATTGCATAGTGTAGAATTGTGCTCTTTTCATGTGGTGAAATCCAGGTTTCCTACCCTGCTTTTTTCCTGTCACTCGTCTACTTCATTTAGTCCTTTTTTTTTTTTTTTTTTTTTTTTTTTGCAAACATGCAGGCATGGCTTTAAGGGCAGGAAGGATTAATGATGAACAAAAGCGATGTTGCTCTCTGACCCTACATTCTGCTTTCTTCACTATGATGTTTTTTTTTGGAGCTGGCTACTACATTTTTTAGGCAGCTTTATTGAGATATGATTCACATACCATACAATTCACCCATTTAAAGTTTATAATTCAGTGGTTTTTTAAAATATATTCACAGATGTGTGTAACCATCACCACAGTAAATTTTAGAATATTTTCATCACCTCAAAAAGAAGCCTGAACCCTTCAGCTACCATCCCTTTATCCCCTGACCCTGTTTACCCCATCCCTAAGCAACCACTAAGCTACTTTTTTGTCTCTATAGATTTCCCTATTCTGACTTTCCTAGGAATAGAATCATATAGTATATGGGGTTTTTTTTGGCTGGCTTCTTTCACTTAGCATTATATTTTCAAGGTACATTTATGTTGTAGCATATGTCAGTATCTCATTCTTTTTTATGACCAAATAATGTTTCATTGTGTGGATATACCACATTTTGTTTATCTGTTTGTGTGTCTTTGGACATTTGGGTTGTTTCCACCTTTTGACTATTATGAGTGATGCTGTTACATTCATGTACAAGTTTCTGTGTGGACATGTTTCCATTTGTTGGATATATACCTAGGAGTAGAATTGCTGGGTTACATGGTAGCTCTATGTTTAATTATTTGAGAAACTGCCAGACTATTTTCCAAAGTGGCTGCAACATTTTACATTCCTGTGGCAGTGTTTGAGGGTTCCAGTTTCTCCACATTCTCACTAACACTTGTTATCTAACTTTTTTAATTTTAGCCATTCTAGTGGGTATGAAGTGGTATCTTATTGTGGTTTTGATTTGCGTTTCCCTTATGACTAATGATACTGAGCATCTTTTCATGTGCTTATTGGCCATTTGTATATCTTCTTTGGAGAAATATCTGTTCAGATTCTTTGCCTATTTTATATTGGGTTGTCTTTTTATTACTGAATTGTAAGAAGTTTTTTGGGGGGAGGAGGTGGGGAAGATCAGCCCTGAGCTAACTTCTGTTGCCAATCCTTCTCTTCTTGCTGAGGAAGATTGGACCTGGGCTCACATCCGTGCCCGTCTTCCTCTACTTTATATGGACGCAGCCACAGCATGACTTGATAGGCAGTACGTTGGTCTGTGCCTGGGATCAGAACCCATGAACCCTGGGCCGCCAAAGTGGAGCGCGCGAACTTAACTGCTACACCACCGGGCTGGCCCCAAGAGCTTTTTAATATATGTTCCGAATACAAGTTCCTCATTACATATATGATTTGCAGATATTTTTTCCCATTCTAGATTGTCTTTCCACTTTCTTGATAGTGTCTTTTGAAGCATAAAAGTTCTTAATTTTGATGATGACGTTTAACTTATTTATTCATTTATTTAGTTGTTTCTGCTTTTGGTGTCAGATCTAAGAGTCCATTGCCAAATACAAGGTCATGAAGATTGATGCCTGTGTGTTCTTCTAAGTGTTTTATAGTTTTAGCTCTTCAATTGAAGTGTATGATCCATTTTGAGTAAACTTTTGCTTATGGGATAAGGTTAGGGTCTAACTTCATTCTTTTGCATATAGCTATTCAATTGTCACAGCACCATTGGCACCCTTGTGAAAAATCAGTTGACCACAGGTGTATAGGTTTATTTCTGGTCTTTCAGTTCTGTTCCATTGATCTGTATGTTTGTCCTTGTACCAGTACCACACTGTCTTGACAACTGTTGCTTTGTAGTCACTTTTGCAATTGGGAAGTATGAGTCTTACACTATTTATTCTTCTTTTTCAGAATTGTTTTGTTAGCTGTAGCTTGTTGCCTTAGAATTCCGTATGAATTTAGAATCAACTTCAGAGTATGAGTTTTGCATTTCTTTGGTTAATTTATTCCTGGTTTTGGATACTATTGTGAATGGAATTGTTTTCTTAATTTTACTTTTGGGCTTTTCAATGCAAATGTATAGAAATTCAATTGGGTTTTGTATATTGATCTTGTATCCTGCAACCTTGCTGAACTCATTTATTACTTCTAATAGTTTTTTGGTAGACTCCTTAGGGTTTTCTATATACAGGATCACTTCATGCGAATAGAGATAGTTTTACCTCCTCCTTTCCGATATAGATGCCTTTTATTTCTTTTTCTTGCCTAATTGCCCTGGTTAGAACCTCCACTACAATTTAGAATAGAAATGGCAAGAGTGGAAATCATTGTCTTGTTCCTAATCTTAAAGGGAAACCATCCAGTATGTCACCATTAAGTATGATGTTAACTGGAGATTTTTTGTAGATGCCCTTTATATTGAGGAACTTCCCTTCTGTTCCTAGTTTGAGTTTTTTTTTAAATCGTGAAAGCGTGTTGAATTTTGTCAAATGCTTTTTCCTACATCTGCTGAGATGGTCTTGTGATTTTTTGTTTTTCATTCTATTTGTATGATGTATTACATTAATTATTTTTGGATGTTAAACCAACTTTGCATCCCTAGGATAAATCCCACTTGGTCATGGTGTATAATTCTTTTTATATATTGCTAGATTCAGTTAGCTAGTATTTTGTTGAGGACTTTTACATCCATGTTCGTAAGAGATATTAGTCTGTAGTTTTGTTTTCTTTTTTTTTTTTTTTTTGGTGAGGAAGATTAGCCCTGAGCTAACATCCGTTGCCAATCTTCCTCTTCTTGCGGAGGAAGATTGGCCCTGGGGTAACATCCGTGCCCGTCTTCCTCTATTTATTTTTTTTATATGGGACACCGCCATAGCATGGCTTGACAAGCGGTCCATCAGTCCATACCCGGGATCCAAACCTGTGAACCCTGGGCCGCCACAGTGGAGCGTGCAAACTTAATCTCTACGCCACCAGGCTGGCCCCTGTAGTTTTGCTTTCTTGTGACATCTTTGTCTGATTTTGGTATAGGGGTAATATTACCCCCATAAAATGTGGTGGAAAGTGTTTCTTCCTCTTCTTTTTTTTTTTTTTTTTTTTTTGTAAGAATTGCTGTTAATTCTTCCTTGAGTGTTTGGTAGATTTCAGCGGTGAAACCATTTAGGCCTGGGCTTTTCTTTGTGCATAGTTTGTGGATTACTGATTCAATCTCTTCACTTATTATAGGTTTATTCAGATTATCTTGAGTCATTTTTGTAGTTTGTGTTTTTCTAGTAATTTGTGTATTTCCTCTAAGTTATCTAATTTGTGTACTATTATTCATAGTATTTGTTTATAATCCTTTTTGATTCTGTAAGGTTGGTAATCTTGTCCTGTCTTTTTTTTTTTTCCCTTCAGTTTTGTCTTTTTTTTTTATTGATGTTTTAATAGTTTTTAACATTGTGAAATTTTGGGTTGTACATGTTTGTTTGTCCATCACCATATATATGTCTCCCTTCACCCCTTGTGCCCACCCCCCACCCCCCACCCCCATTGCCCCTGGTAACCACATACAGTTTTCTCTGTCCATGTGTTGGTTTATATTCCACATATGAGTGAGATCATACAGTGTTTGTCTTTCTCTTTCTGGCTTCCTTCATTTAACATAATACCCTCCAGGCCCATCCATGTTGTTGCAAATGGGACGATTTTGTCTTTTTTTATGGCTGAGTAGTATTCCATTGTATATATATACCACATTTTCTTGATCCAGTCATCAGTCGAGGGACACTTAGGTTGCTTCCACTGCTTGGCTATGGTGAATAATGCTGCAATGAACATAGGGGTGCATAAGGCCCTTGGGATTGTTGAGTTCAGGTTCGTTGGATAGATTCCCAGTAGTGGGATAGCTGGATCATAGGGCATCTCTATTTTTAATTCTTTGAGGAATCTCCATACCGTTTTCCATAGAGGCTGCACCAGTTTGCATTCCCACCAGCTGTGTATGAGGGTATTGAAGTCTCCAACTATTGTTGAATTGTCTGTTTTCATTTCTGTTAAAAGTTTCATGTATTTCAATGCTCCATTAATAGATGCATGTATGTTTTTAATTGTTGTCTTGAAATGTTGACTATTTCATCATTATAAAATGTCACTGTCTCTAGTATTCTTGTTTTAAAGTCTGTGTTGTCTGATGTTAGTGCAGCCACTCCAGATTTCTTGTGGTTGCTGTTTGCATGATATTCTTCCCCATCCATTTACTTTCAGTGTTTTTGTCTCTGTGACTCTCGTGTGTCTCCTGTAGACAACATATAGTTGGATCGTGTTTTTTTAAATCCCATCTAACAATCTTTCCCTTTTGATTGTTCAATCTATTCACGTTTAATGTTACTGATAGAGTTGGATTTACATCTGCCATTTTAGTTTTTGTTTTCTATATGTATTTTCTAATGTAGCATTTTAATTTCATTAGTGATCTTTTTTTTAGTTTTTTTTTTTGAATTTTTTTAAGTCATTGCTCTGGGGTTTACTATACACGTCTCATCAGCTTTAGATTTGTACTAGCTGAATTTGGGTAATATGCAGAACCTTTACTGCTATGCAGCTTGATTCCCATTTTCCCTTTTTTTTTGGTATTGTTGTTATATGTATTATATCTGTTAATGTTACAAACTCAACATTGCATTGTTATAATTATCATTTTACCATCTGCAGTCATTTCCTTAGCTCATTGCAACTTTGCTTCCATCCACCTCCTTTTGGGCTGTTATAGGAAATACATTACACTTACATTAAATTGTGCATTTTAAGCCATGATACATTGTGTGATATTATTTTATACAATTGGTTTTTAAATCAGTTAAGAATAGAAAGGATAAACAATATGTATAATTACCTTTCCTGGGGTCACTTGTTTTCAGCCTGAAGAACTTTCTTTAGTATTTCTTGTAAATCAGGTCTACTAGCAATGAATTCTCTCAATTTTTATCTAGCAAAGGCTTTATTTTTTCTTCATTTTTGAACAGTACCTTTCCTGAATATAGAATTCTTAGTTAACGTTTTTTCCTTCAGCACTTTCTATGTGCTATCCCACTGCCTTCTGGCCTCCCCTGTTTCTGCTGGAAGCCAGCTGTCAGTCTTATTGGGTTTCCTTGTAAGTGACTCATCATTTTTCCTCTTGATTCTTTTAAACATTTTTCTCCTTGTCTTTTACCTCCAGCATTTTTTACTCTGATGTGTCTGTTTGTGGGTCTCTTTGTGTTTATCTTACTTGGAGTTCTTAGAGCTTCCTGCATGTATAAGTTATTGTTTTTTAATAAATTTGGGAAGTTTGGGGTTATTATTTCCTTGAATATTTTTTCTGCTCCTTTCTCTCCTCTCTTTTCAGTACTCCAGTTCTGTGTATGTTCGTGCATTTAATTGGTCCCGTATTTCTATCAGGCTCTGTTTATTTTTCTTCATTCTTATTTCTCTCTGCTCTTCAGCTTGCATAAATTCTATTAATGTATCTAAGTTTGCTAATTCTTTCGCCAATTCAAATGTACTGTCAAGCCCCTCTAGTTGAATTTTTTATTTCAGTTACTGTAGTTTTCAACTCCAGAATTTCCACTTGTTTCTTTTTTGTAATTTTTATCTTTGTTGATATTCTCTATTTGATATAAATTGTCATCATAACTTCTTTTATGTACACCTCTTTAGTTCTATGAACATACTTATAATAGCTACTTTAAACTCTGTTCTGTTAAATCTAACATCTGGATGCTCTCACAGGCAGTTTCTGTTGCCTGCCTTTTACCCAGTGTATAGGTCATACTTTTCTGTTTTTCTACATGCCTGGTAGTTTTTTGCTATAAATAGGACGTTTTAGATAACATATTGTAGCAACTCTGGGTATTGGCCCCCCACCCCCAGACTCTTTCAGGGCTTGGTACTGTTATTTGTTTATATACCAGCTGGATTATTTTAGTGAGATGTATTTCTTCCTCACTGTGTTAGACCTCTGATATTGCTCTCTGGGTGGTGCAGTTTGGGGCATGCCCAGAGCCACCCTAGGATGACAGGTACAGGTAGGACTCTCTCCCACTCTTGCCCTCATTACACCCAGCAGTTAACCTCCACAATTGTGGCCCATTGCTGTGTTGTTTTCAGCAGTGCCCTGGGGCATAAATTCCTCTACAGACTAATCCAGTCAAATTGTGGCTCCTGCCGGGGATTAGTTTCTGAGGTTAATGTTTGGTACTTGTACGAACCCCAAGAGGGCTCTTCCCAGCTGTCTCATTCCCTGGTTCTCTCCTACAAACTAGCTGGCCTATAGTCTGGGCTGTATCTTCATTAGATCCAGGATTCTCTTCCCACTTGCTTTTCACCACAACTTGCACTGTTCTTGAGAGTGTCTTTAGGTTGAAACTTTTCCATGCTCTGTTGTATTGTCAATGCTGAATTTTCTTAGGTTTTTGTGACTAGATTGCTGTCTTGCCCTAGGACCGTTTCCAAGGGCTGTAAATGGTGTTATTTTAAAAAAAAATTCACTAGTTTCCCCGAGAAGCAGGTGAGCAGAGCTACTCACGCTGTCATGCTGGAAGTCGATCTCTCCAGTGTTATCTTGTGTCTTAGAGAGCGAGGATCAATTTCACACGTTTTACATGTTTTGTGTCCTCTGTAGCACTGGCTGTAGTCTTTGATGCACATTATAAATGTTCAATAAATTCATGTTGAATCTAGTGAAATTATAATCAGTCAGTCTAACATACTGGTTAAGATCCCAGCTCTGATTCAAACTGCTGGGTCTCTTGGCAGTAGTGTGACTTTGGAGAAGCCACTTAATCCCTCTCAGCATTTGTGTTCTCATTTATAAGTGGGCTACTCTGTACCTCACAGGGTTCTTGTGAGGCGAGAGGGGAATAATCCATGAGTAGAATCCCTTAGAACAGTGCCTATCACATTTTAAGTGCTTTGTAAATGTTAGTGATAATTAATAGTCCTTGTTGACTAACACGGTATAAAAATGAGGACCTAAGATACATACTACTTGAAAAAATACTAATCACTAAAGATGTTAAAATTTTCTATTTGGCAACTGTATCGGTATTTATGGCCTGAATTTTTAACCAAAATGCTGCAATTTGAAATTTTCCTTAGCCTTTTGACCATTTCTCCCCAAAATATCACCCATGTTTTGCAGTTCTTGAGTTCCAAGCTGCTTTAAGGGAAATCTAAAACCCAATGCTGTAGTTTGGCATCTGACTTCCAGAAGTGAGAACTCAGTGTTACAGTGGAACCTCAGGCGTGATTCATGGTTTTCTAATGCTGCTGTTAAATACTGTGCAGGCTCACACAAAAATGCATACGCTTAGCTGTCACTGACAGGAGTGGCTTCAGCTTTACGTTTGAGGAGCCGGAAGCCTTATTATAAGATTGGAAGAGTAAGGTGGTGGAAACTCATTTTGGGGGTTTATTTCAAAACCTGTGGAGTGTATTTTTATACAGACTCACTATTTGCATGTTTGTACCATCTTTAATTCTTTAAATATCTTCTTTTTTTTTTTTAAACAGTTTTATTTACTTATTTTTTTGTGAGGAAGATCAGCCCTGAGCTAACATCCGTGCTAATCCTCCTCTTTTTGCTGAGGAAGACCGGCTCTGAGCTAACATCTATTGTCAATCCTCCTTTTTTTTTTTTCCCCCAAAGCCCCAGTAGATAGTTGTATGTCATAGTTGCACATCCTTCTAGTTGCTGTATGTGGGACGTGGCCTCAGCATGGCCGGAGAAGCGGTGCGTCGGTGCGCGCCCGGGATCCGAACCCGGGCCGCCGGTAGTGGAGCGCGCGCACTTAACCGCTGAGCCATGGGGCCGGCCCTTAAATATCTTCTTTATCTTGATTCCTTGGCATCTTTGTGTACAAATAGGATAATTTCCCAACTGCCTATTAGGGATAAATAGATCTCTTTCTTTTTCCGTGAAGTGGAGGAGAAGTGGGATTGCTGCTTGGCGGAACTGCTGGGCGGCCAGCCCTCTGGGCAGATGTGCGCCCTGTTGCTCTGGGGAACTGCTAGAGAGCCAGCGTACTGCGCTGCTTTTCCTACTCAAGCGCCCGGGTTTTCTGGGAATCCTGTCTCCAGTTGCCTGCTGCACGTGGGACCTGAGGGGGTGAGAGGAGAGTGCAGGGGTTGACCCACCTGGCTCTCCCTGCTGCTGGTGGTGATGGATCATCCAGAGACTATCCCTTGAGCCCCCTCTCTGGGCCTGGAGCCTTCTTGTGTTCTCCCACTGCTCGGCTGCCGAACTCCTCTCTGCCTGTTTTAGGCTGTGTGCTCCATCTTGTCAGATCTAGTTTTCCACATTTCAGGCATCCCTCATGGTTTCTCAGCCGCAGAGGGTTCTTCTGGTATTCCAGTACAGTTATGCAGTTGTGATTATTTGTTTGTTTTTAGTCTTTCATGTGGTCTTGGAGTAAAAAGGGAAGGCTGCAGTGTGTGCTCAGTTTATCATCTGGTAAATCCAAGAGATAGTGAAAAGTTCTTTGAAATGAATTGTTTTTAGGGTTCAGAGTGGCTCTCCTTTTAGCTGCCCTTTGATTGAGGATCCCTTTAATGCAGCAGGAGACACGTTGGCTTGTGTTTGGCAAGGCTCTTGAGGAGTGAGTTCCTTTGGTGAGCATCAAAATCTTCTCTTGAAGAAAGAAACTCTAAGTTTACGTAATTAATGTGTTGACTATATCTACAGTAACTCCTGAGAGGAAAGTATGTTCAGTTTTCTTATTGGGAATGCCTGGAGCTCTTTTCTCAAAGTTAGGACCTCCCCATGCACCCTTCCCCGTGCTATACTTTCTAGGTAGTGGAAGTAGAAATTCTCATGTAGCTATACGCAACATCCGTGAAGAGCTACAATATGCCTAGTGGTGTGCTAGGCGCTAGGGCCGAGGTTAGCAAGCCAGTGTACAGTTTTTGTAAATAAAGTTTTACTGAAACACAGCCATACCCATTCATGTCTGTATTCTTTATGGTTGCTTTCACTCTACAAAGGCAGATATGAGTTGTTGCAACTAAGGTCATATGGCCAACAAGTCTAAAATACTAACTATCTGGCTTCCTGGGGAGCATAAATAAAGTGGGTGTGGATTCTCCTGAGTCTGGTGTCTATTTGGTGCAGGAGAGAGGAAAATGTGGACTTTGGAGTGTAGAGGTTAGTTGGATAGGCAGAGAGCCTCCTGCCTTCATAGAATTTGTTTTGTTATGTTTGGGGGTCATCAGGTTATCTTTTTCAATAGACCCCCCAAAAATTGACCTCCTGTTTTCCTTACCAGTTATCCCATTCACTGCTTCTGATTGAACCCCTCTTTCCTGATTCATAGCACGGAGTATGGAACACTGTCTGATAGCTTCTTCCCTATTCTGCCCTTAAATCTCTTTTGATATCCTTTTTTCCCAATTGTAAATCCAAACTGAAGCTCAATCTCATTCCTTTCCCTCTCTCTCAAAGATAACCACTGTCCTGAAATTGGTGTTTATCATTCCTTTGCTTTTCTAATTTTGCTTTCATTGCATATGTATTCATCCCTGAACAATACCTAATATTGTTTTGTCTGTTTGATAACTTTGAATAAGTGGTATACTGTATGTATTCTTCTGCAGCTTGCTTTTTTGTCTTAGCAATATATTTGTGACCATCCAGCTCTATTTCTTTGAATCTCACTTCTATTTGATATTCTACTATATGGACATATCACAGTTTATTAATGCATTCTTTGGGCTCTTTTTTTTCCTAATTAAGTTGACCGTTTATTTATCTATTTTTAATAGCTTTATTGAGATATAATTTATATACCATAAAGTTCACCCATTTAAAGCGTACAATTCAGTGGTTTTTAGTATATATACAGAGTTGTACAACAATCACTATTATCTAATTTTAGGACATTTACATCACTCCCAAAAGAAATGTTGTACCCACTTGTAGTTACTTCCTATCTCCCTTCCCCTTCCTCTACCCTCAGATTAAAGCTAATCTATTTCTGTCTCTATTGGTTTGTTTATTCTGGATCATATAAATGGAATCTTTCGTGGTCTTTCATGACTGGCTTTCACTTAGAATGTTTTTGAGGTTCATCCATGATATAGCATGTACATAGTGGGCTTTTAAATTGTTCACAGTTTTTTGCTGTTACAAATGATGCTTTGCATGTGTTGGGGAACTATTATTTTTTAAGTGACTTTTACTATTAGTAACAGTAAAAACCTATCTCATATTCTTATCATCTGCTGAAGCTCTGGGAGAAAAAGACAAAGGTAATGTTTATCACAGAAGTATAATTGAGTGCCTCCAGGAGTGAGTAAGGCACAGTCCTTACCTCTTGAAGAATGCACAGTGTAGCTGGGTTAGAATGACAAATTAATTATAAAACCATGGAAGTGCTACAAGTGAATAAGCAAAATTCTGTGGAAATGCAGAAGGAAGAGCAGTTCATTTCTTAGGAGATGAGTACAAAGCGTTATAAAATGAACGACATTTGATCTGAGTCTGACCCTGGAAAATTACTAAGATTTCAGGAAGTGAGTGTTGAGAGAGAGAAAGCAGTGTGCAAAGACATTGAGAGATGAGAGCGTTTTCCAGGAACTTAGACGAGATGGGCTGGACCTGAACAATATCGTGGTGGGACAGGAGACTAGGATGGGTCCAGGCTCATTGGTTTACACCCGCTATGGGAATCACTGGGAGAATCAGGCAAGATTAAGATGCAGCCTCATTTGTATTTTAGAAAAAAAAACTCTGGCAGCATAGAGGGCAGGCTGGAGACGGGAGAGTCTAGAGGCGGGCAGTCCACACGAAGACCGTTCCAGTCTTGTAGGTGAGAGATGATGCCCTGATGCTGTTAGCGTTTTTCATGTTAAATTGACAGGACTTATTGGAATGGGTGGTAAGGGAAAAGAATTCTAAGGTGACTCCCCTGGTCTCTCGCTTGGACAACTGAATGATTTGGAAATTTGATAACTATCCCCCACATAGAGAAGATTAACTTGTGTTGGAAGCTGTCTCCTTTCTACAAATGAAATATCTACTTCAGTTTGCTTTAAGGAATAAGATAACTTATAATTTAAAGATTGCTTAAAGTGTTTTATTTCCAATTCAGAAATGAAACACAGGTATTTACTGAGCCTAGGTTATATCAATTTCAGACTTGAACAATCAAACTACTATTAATTGTCATTTCCTCATAGCCAAAAGAATGCAATGGTGTAAAGATTCCTGTTGATGCCAGTAAACCTAATCCAAATGACGTGGAGTTTGGTAATCTGTATTTGGATATGAATGGACTCATCCATCCCTGTACTCATCCTGAAGACAAGTACGTAACCTGTTTTTGTCACTGACATCACCAGTTACAGAGGAGTACTATATTATATTACATTGTTTGCTTATCATTATAGACCGGCACCAAAAAACGAAGATGAAATGATGGTTGCAATTTTTGAATACATTGACAGACTTTTCAATATAGTAAGACCAAGATGACTTCTCTACATGGCAATAGATGGAGTGGTAAGTGCTAAAATAATTAACTTAGAGTCTTCCGTTTTTGTTTTTGCTGTGTTCCCAGTGTCTAGAATGAAAGTCAGCTAAATAAAGAAAAATATTGAGTGTGGTAAATTTGAGAAAGCAAGCCTCATCCTTCAGTCATGCATTCAAACACTTTTTATGCCTGTTTTGTACCAAGTACTGTGAAATGCTGGGGATGTTGGTGACTGCCCTTGCTTTTGAAGGGCTTACCAGTAAAGGGACAGAGACTTAGATAAATGAGTGAAGTTAGTTATTTATGGGCTTTATAGGCACTAGATAACACATGCAGCATGTTGAGGGAAGAAGGTATCAGTGCTACTAAGAGAGTTGGAAGATAGAGAGGAGGTGACTTTTGTCCCATTTCTTGAAGGATAAAGAATAATTGGAGATTGGTGGGCAGTGGAAGGGGATGGATGGGACAGATATGGGGAGGGAGGACCTTATGGACTTCTCAAATGTGGCAGGTAAACACACTCTCCATGCCTATGATCACACTGACATATTTGGGCAACTGTAGGAGTTTTAGATTGGAAAGGGAAGTAGAGTGATGACTTGAAGAAGGCCTCACCTGCCACACTCAGGAGTTTGGATTTTATCCTATAGGCTGTGATTAGTCATCACAGGACCTTAAGAGGGGAATAACTTACTGACCTATGATAATAATATCAAGTAGCTTAGGTTATAATTGGTTAGCAAACTATATACCAGGGTTCAAGGAAAATTAAGGTAAATCATAAGCCTAAATTTATTTATCCATATGCAAATAGATTCTCTTTATCTTTTAGATTTAGCAATTGTAGTAGCTAATGGAATGATTTTGAAAATCCAGAAAACTTTGGGTCCAAGAAGATTAACTTTTCTGTGAGGTTCTCTTTACTCAAAGAAAAATCTTAGCTACCTGATAACTTGTTAAGTTGTAGTTAAAGTGGAGTAAAGAATAAAGGGAACAGGAATATGTCTTATTTGGAGCATATTCCAATTCACATTAGCTAAGTTTCTTGAAGAAAATTTTTAACTTTACTGCAGTATGCCCTTACTGCTAGATCAAGTATAAAATATGTACATATTTGTGTGCGTTGTGTACGTGCTCATGTCTGTAACATGTTTTTTTCTTAAAATATAAATGTAGATCATAGAACTTGGTGCTTGAAAGAATTAGATTAGGTGGTCTCATTTTACAGAAAAGGGAACTGTTTAAAAGAGAATATAAAATAACTTATTTTTTGTAGACAGGATACTTTAGAGTCCCTTCCAACCCCAAAACTCAGTTCAGTAACTTCAGAACCTTACAGTCCAGTTCACTTCATTTAGGTTTATCCAGTGATTTAAATTTCACTTGGTTAGAGTGATTTAAAAGTACTTTTGGTAAAAACCTTGTTCCCTGTCTCCTGCTGTGCTTGTAGAGACAGAGTGGTGATTATGAAGCTTATTGTGGGAAGTACAAAATGGAAGTGCCTTGGGGTCCTACAGATCAAGTAGTTTTCTTTTGCTTTTATAGGGCATTGTGGATCTCATTTGGAGACCGTCCTTCCTCTTAGGCAAGGACAGAAGGAAGCTCTTCCTGATCCTGGTTCTGTAGTCATTGTCTGCTGGCTGAGTCTTTGAGTAAAGTGAGCTTTCTTCTTGGGTGCTTTGAAGCACCATAACCCAGTGGAATTGGCATTAGGTCGTGGGGCCTGCACTGTTAAGTGCTGTGGCTTCATAGGATGTTTGTGCATTTGATATGTCACTCACTGAGCTCAGCTTTTAGGTTCTTGGTCCAAATTTAAGTCCTCAGGATCTCCTGTCTGTCGTGAAAGGATTATTAGACATATTACTTACCTTTTCCATTTTAGTGTACTAGTTTTATAAAAACAACTGATTCAAAATAATGTGCAGATTTAGTTGCAAATATTTTGAATAATATTATGTGAATGTGAAATACATGTTTTTCAGGAACCACGTGCTAAAATGAACCAGCAGCGTTCGAGGAGGTTCAGAGCATCAAAGGAAGGAATGGAAGCAGCAGTAGAGAAGCAGCGAGTCAGGGAAGAAATACTGGCAAAAGGTAAAGAAAATGAGTCTTGAAGGTGGACTTTTTATAAGATGTATGCAGAAGGGGGAGGGGCGGCAACTTTTTCTTTCAAATAGATAAGGTTTTAATTTACTTAGAATCCCAGAATATGCAAGGAAAATTTATGTTCACTGTTGAGGAAAAGTTGTTAATGGAATTCTTCACTATTTGTTTCCAAACTCTGTAGTAAAAGAGAAACTTGGGAATACAAGGAGAGAATTCTGGTAGGGAGAGCAGATTGTCAGTCCCTCTCAGGACAAGTGCAGCTCTTCTGCTAACTTTTCTATATCTGTAAAACAGAAATATTTTAAGTGCTTCTTACTTCTTTTTTTCTAATGGGGGCTATTAGAAAGCTAGCATTCTGTAAACATTTTCCTCAAATCAGTCTTGGTAGCTTGCCTATTGCTTCCTCTTAGAACTCAGAGGTCTACATGAGGAGGCCTGGGATGATGTGATCCATATTCCAGGCTTTCACCAAGTCACACACACTGTCAGTCTAGATTGATGTAGCAGGAACCGAGGCAGTGAGGTACCCAGGGTTCTCTCAATTTTGAGGAGGGGAGGGGTGGGATGTGGCCATTTTTGCAATTCTTCAAAGCCTTGAAATTCCTGATGGGTACATAGGTAGGAGTTGGCTAAAGCTCAGAGAGGAGAAAGGTCAAGAGGTCTTCATGCCCACTCTGACTGGTTCTTTCCCAAGACACCTGTGTGTGAGATGGGGTGTGGTTGTAGCAGAGTGGTTGGTTTGGTGCTTTGTTACATAGGGCAATATGATAGACCAGGAAAGCCACAGTTTATTGGCTCAGGATATTACACTTGGAAGTTGAAAAAGGATACCATGGTGTAGTCAGGTCAAGCCTGCAATTATGATACATTCTATGTTATTTTAATTTGCTAGAAGTATGCGAGTATATAGTTACTTTTAGCTGTAGCTTATACTAATACTCTAAAACCTGTTTGTATCTATAACAGATTGTCTTTGATTTTAAAGATGTCTTCTTTCTTGAACATGTTATGAAATATGTTTGTGTCTTGAGAAAAAGCTAATCAGTGATACAGAGGGAAAAATAGGATTTTTGTATCCCTCTAGCTGATATTTTTATTTCTTATCATTTATTTCTTATCATAAGCTGTGATAAATTCAGCATTTTAATTTGTTTTTCTTTTTTTTTTATAATTTTTATTTATTTATTTTTCCCCCCAAAGCCCCAGTGTATAGTTGTACGTCATAGATGCACATCCTTCTAGTTGCTGTACATGGGACGCAGCCTCAGCATGGCCGGAGAAGCGGTGCCTCGGTGCGCGCCCGGGATCCGAACCCAGGCCGCCAGTAGCGGAGCGCGCGCACTTAACGGCTAAGCCACGAGGCTGGCCCTAATTTTGTTTTTCTAAGGCACCTTTATTTTAAGAACTGGTATCAAATTAGAACCCCTAACCCGTGTGTGTATTCTGCTGCAGAGGGCCTTAGGAAGAACATCATAATTTTTATATTTTTATATAACAATATAGTATCTTTTGTGTACTATATATTGTTTGACACTTCTGTTAAAGCTTTATTTAAATTTGAGGAGAGGAATCTTATTTTCTTCCCAGAAAGGGGAACATTGTTCCTCAAGTGACAATACTTCTCATTTTTTTGTATTTGAACTTACTGTTTTTGTTGTTTGGGCTTAATATTGTGTAGTTTACCTCACTTTTTATGGCGATAACAAAACATTGCCTTTTTCTCTAGGTGGCTTTCTTCCTCCAGAAGAAATAAAAGAAAGATTTGACAGCAACTGTGTTACACCAGTAAGTAGTCTCAGACTTTGCTGGCTATTGCTAACTCTTAAATGATAGCTTAATTTATTTCCTTCTATCATTTTAGGGAACCAAGTTCATGGACAATCTTGCTAAATGCCTTCGCTATTACATAGCTGATCGTTTAAATAATGATCCTGGGTGGAAAATTTTGACAGTAAGTTTCACATTTTGGTACTTCAAAAAGATGAAGGTGATATTTGAGTCTATACTTTGATATGACTGATAGTATTTTTTTCTTTTTTCCCCCCTGTGAAATCCTAGTTGACTGTCAGAGGAAAGGAGAGGCTGCCAGGGTTATTAGAAATGGGATGTCTTGCATGATCCAGTTTTAGACAGTCGAATTTTCTCTCAATGCCAATTTTTTGTCCTCGTACCGTCACTATGAAGCCATAAAATGGTACTCATGGTTTAAAAAATATCTATTTATGTATGAAAGTAATTTTTAAATGAAAATTTCTATTTGAAATCAAAATATAGCAAAATTAAAGTCGTGGGTCTGCCTTGAAAGAATCACTGTGTTCTCCTAAGTATTTACGTAAAATTTAAACAAACTGTTGTGTGATTTTAGGGTCATAAGCCTATTTCCCTGTTATTAGGTGTGGGAAATTGTGTTTACTGGGTGTCTTTTATTGATTGCTCCCAGGGTTTGTGTGCTTCAGTGCTGTGTCCTTAGGTGGCAGTGAGAATGGTGGAGACTTGTGACTGGTCGGTTTTACTAATGGCTAAGTTTAACCCAGACATTTGATTTTCTATTCCATGCAGTAAGTAAATAGTTTTGGTGTTTAATACACACACACCTTATTAAGAAAAATTTCCAATTAATAACATCTTAATAGAATTATCCCAGTTTATTTTAAGATACTCAGTTCTGTTGATTTTTGTCCTAGAAAATTGGAGATGAGCTGAAAGTGTTAAAAACTGTCTTTTATAGGTTATTTTATCTGATGCTAGTGCTCCTGGTGAAGGAGAACATAAAATTATAGATTACATTAGAAGACAAAGAGGAAAAAATCACTTATGAATATCTGATTGACAAGCCATTATATAGAAAATGGTAAAATGTGATATTCCTCTGGTATAAATATAATAAATATATGTTTTCTCCTCCTTTAGCTCAGCCTAACCATGACCCAAACACTCATCATTGCTTATGTGGAGCAGATGGTAAGTTTCTTCTTTGGAATTTGAGTCTCTTGGATTAAACCATAGCAAGTTGATGAGTTGGTGTATAGTAATGAATTATTCATGATTGCCTGGAAATTCTAAAGTGCCTTGCTGATTTTATGTTTGAGAGGAAATTAGTACTGAGTTATTTAATCTGTGATTAATGTTTACCTATCTTTAATTTTTTTCTTACATTTTTCTACCTTTTAATATGGCTGCACATACCTTTAAAATGGACGAGTGTTGACTCCTGAGTGGTAGTCTACACTCTAGGCCCATGTATCTGGGGGACATCTTGTTGACTGAGAACTACTAGGAAGTTTTAGGCATTTTGACTTTGCTGCCTCTGTTTGTGTGCTCCTTTGGGCTTTTCTTTGTGTTGGTGTCTTGTGTTATGGTAATGTCTTATGTCTTTGGTTATGGTAAGGATCTTCTGAAAGTGCTCACTGTTCAGTGTTTTGTCATTGTTGATTGATAGCTGATCTCATTATGCTCGGCCTTGCTACATATGAACCCAACTTTACCATTATTAGAGAAGAATTCAAACCAAACAAACCCAAGCCATGTGCTCTTTGTAATCAGTTTGGACATGAAGTTAAGGACTGTGAAGGTTTGCCAAGAGAAAAGAAGGGAAAGGTAAGAAATTTGAGATGGTAGTTGCCTCATTTTTAAAAATTTTATTTTATTTTTTTTGTGATAAAATATATATAATACAAAATATACCATTTTAACTATTTTTAAGTGTATAATTGAACAGCATTAAATATATTCAGGTTGCTTCATTTTTAAAATAAAGAGAAGACTATTTTTGATTAGATTTTTTACCTACTTACTCTGTTCCCTCTCATAGAAATGTGTCTTTGAAAACTCTTTAAAGACACATTCAAAAGCATGCATGTGCTCATTCTTTCTACTCTCCACTTTTCCTAACATAGCTTGTAAGTATACGAGGCTTAAGTCTCATAGGTAATAATGTCCATGGCACATGATTTGTTTGTACAAGTAATGTTTCAAACGGTTATTCTTAAAAGGAACTACAAATCAAATATATTAAACTTGTTGATACTTTAAACTTGTTGATACTTTTAAGTTACTCCTAGTTTCTGCATATTTTGGGTTCACTTGATTATATCCAGTCTCTAAAGAGGTTTCTATCTGTTTTAAGAATATGGTACCTCTTTAAAAGACATAGTGAGTGAAAAGAGCAGGTAAGAAGTATACTGTATGCTCACAGAGAAGGGTCTAGAGGCATACACATCAAAATACTGGTTGGCTATCCGTCAGAGATTGGCAAACTCCAGCCCTCTAGATTTGGCCTATGAGCTAAGAATGGTTTTTACTTTATTTTTTATTTTTAAAGGAAGATTAGCCGTGAGCTAACATCTGTGCCAGTCTTCCTCTGTTGTATGTGGGTTGCCGCCACAGCACGGCTGACTAGTGGTGTAGGTCTACGCCTAGGATCCGAACCTGCGAACCCTGGCCGCTAAAGCGGAGCATGCCAAACTTAAGCACTATGCAGGGGGCCGGCCCTGGTTTTTATATTTTTAAAAGGTTGTAAAAACAAAATAAAACATGAAAGAATATGCAACTGAGACCCTGCGTGTCCCGCACAGGCTAAAATATATATATTTACTATCTGGCCCTTTGCAAAAAACATTTGCCGATCCCTGGTCTAGGTATGATTGGGATTATGGGTAATTTTTATTTTTAAAATGGTTTGGTGTGTTCTTTTTTTATTTAGTACTTGTAATATTAAAATGGATCTTGCTTTAAAAAAAGCTATAATGTTCGTTTGGCTGGAAACAAATTACAGGGTTTAGAGTAGACTTGTTTAATCTTCACTCCTTTTGTTGCAGCACGATGAACTTGCAGATAGTCTTCCTTGTGCAGAAGGAGAGTTTATCTTCCTTCGTCTTAGTGTTCTTCGTGAGGTATGTAGCAATAATCACTAGAATCAGCCCTCTAAAGCAGAGTGCCGTTTCATAGCTTTAATGGCAGCATTCCTTTTTGGTTGTAGTATTTGGAAAGAGAGCTCACCATGGCCAGCCTACCACTCACATTTGATGTCGAGAGGAGCATTGATGACTGGGTCTTCATGTGCTTCTTTGTGGGAAATGAGTTCCTTCCTCACCTGCTGTCGTTAGAGATTCGGTATGTGTGTTTGTGTGGGTTTTTAAACTACTGTTGTAGCCTTCTTGCTTACAGTGCGTACTGGTCCTAATACATAATGTTTGTTTCCTGGTGGCAGGGAAGGTGCAATTGACCGTTCAGTTAACATATACAAAAATGTGGTTCACAAAACTGGGGTAAGTTCATTCTTGAATAATTTCAAAACAGATGTATTTGCTTTTATAAGAAGATCATTTTACATGTATTTTATCACTTACAGGGTTACCTTACAGAAAGTGGTTATGTCAATCTGCAAAGAGTACAGATGATCATGTTAGCAGTTGGTGAAGTTGAGGATAGCATTTTTAAAAAGAGAAAGGATGATGAGGTAAAGTGTTTCTATTGCAGTAGCTAAATTGCTCCTCTCTCTAATAGGCTATGATGATCCTGTGATTGTACTTTTAACCTCTTTGAGTGCGTTGTTATATTATTATAGTGTATCAAACGCCAATGTAATCATGAGTGGCCAGTGCTTTGATTATTTTATAAAGGCTGTGATGCTTGCTGTGTGGAACTGTGTATTGCACACTGTGTGAATTGCACTGTAATTTTTTTCTCTCTTCATAATCTTGATTAACATAAAAATCCAAATACGTGTCTGATCAACAGGATGTGAAATGAGGGTTCCAAGACTGGAAGAATGCTGGGAATGAACTAGTGGATGCCATGTTTTATAGGAAAAGTTTATGCTGTGGAAGTCAGGTGAAGACCTAGGAACTCTGTACTCTGGTAGTGGAGTGTAGGGGCCTCTGGGTTAGATAGCATCAGTCTAGGCAGAGGGTTGCAGCTCTGAGTAAGCAATTAAACATAAAAGAAGGAAATAAAATAATAAAGCACTTGGAAATTGATGACATGTGATAGAGTGAGTGCTTAGGTAAGAAGTCCAGTCTGGCTTAGGCAGTTGGGAGTGTGGTTGGGCCGTTCATGAGACAGCAAGCAGTGGGGGTAGAGCAGGTTGGGGTGAGGACAAGGTAGAAATTGAGGTTCATTTTGGAGATACTGAGTTGGAGGGGTCACAGGACACCTGAGAGGAGAAAAGTCCGTGAAGCAGTTAGATGGATATGTGTAAAGCTCAGGGCAGAAGTCTTTTGGAAGGAAATTTGAGAACATTAGCAGAATACTTCACCTCATGAGTGTGAAGTTGAAATCCCTGGAGCTTTGTATGGAGTTCAAGTGCCTCCAACAGAAACCTTAAGAAGCATGGAGGTTAAGGAGAAAGGGGAGTCAGTTCTAGAGAGGTGGGAGGAAATCCTTGAAGAGATGAGAAGCCACTGGTGCTGCCAGAGGCGTCAGAGTGAGATAGGCCCCTAGATCATGGCCAGGGTTTCAGAGGTCCTGAAGCGTTAGTGGGGTGGGGGGGCAGTAGCCTGGAGGCAGAGTAGGTTGCAGGGTGGTTGTGAAAGAGTGGCAAGGGAGGCAAGCAGTGGGTAAAATGAGCAGATAGTAGCTTTTTAGAAAGAGAGTGAAGGAAATCCTTTTAGAAACTGATTTTATAAAAAGTCACATGGCTATTTTGAGCAAATAGCAACATAATAATATTGCTACATTGCTTCATTATCTCCTAACAGATTAAAACATGTCATTGCATCTGACAAGATTTTATATTTTCTTCAGCTTTGTATGCTATAGCTAGTGATCTCTTTTTTAGAACCTTGGGTACCATTTTATATACCAGTGTGAGTAGACTGTAAGTGTTCTTTTTAAAGCCTTTGGTACTTGGTAATCTTCTGTGAAG
Organism: Diceros bicornis minor; assembly: GCF_020826845.1. Lineage (NCBI taxonomy): Eukaryota > Metazoa > Chordata > Mammalia > Perissodactyla > Rhinocerotidae > Diceros > Diceros bicornis. The sequence goes on along the minus strand of NW_026691130.1, from coordinate 423,524 downwards.
GCAAGAATTTTTCACATGTAAAATTTAAATAGCATAACTGACTTTGTCTAGGATATCAAATGTCTATCAGGACAGCCATTTTTAACTAAGCCTTCAACAATTATGGTGGCTCCACCTGACCTGCTGCCATTTATGCTTAAGAAAAGCTACACAGACGGTGTAGTACTTGGTGTAAAAGCCTCACGTTAGAACAGTCCTTTTATGTGGTTTTAGGTTACTCTGTACTATTAAGTATTGGTGATATTTGCCATTAGACTGGGATGTATGGGATTTGATAGATACCAGAGTGCTTCAGATTTGAGTAATAAAGTTTCCAGCTGGCCTGGCAGAGAGGGCATTTTAAAGCTTTGGATCGTTTTTGGTATCCCTGACATCATATGATGTTTGTCAGCATGGTTGGACATCGGGGAAATTTATGAACCCTCAGAAATTCAATATAATAGTATCTAGGTGTGTGTATTTTCCCAGGAAGTGTGTCTCCGGCTTTTGACAGACTTCCAAAGGAGTTCATAGCACACAAAAATTAAAGATCAGTCAAGTCCAACCAGGTGTACCTATTTTGCTTATGTGTAACTACCACCCTTAGAAATAGGTATTTAACTGACCAGCAGAATACGTGGTAAAAGAGGAATATATCAATATTTATTATTAAAATTGAGCAGTTAGGTCAGAAATATGATGCTTTTTATTTTATGAGCTTTGATGTTTGCCTTTTGTCTTGCAAATCTTCTTCATTTATTCAGCATATATTTATTAAGTGTTTACCGTGTGCCAAATAGTATTCTGAGTGTTACTGATACAACAAAAAACAAAAGAAAAAAGCAGACAAAAATTCCTGGCCTCACGGAGCTGATATTCTTCCGCGGGAGATGGACAATAAACACAGAAACTGAGTAAAGTGTGTCATGTGTTAGAGAGTGATAAGTGCTGTGAAGAAAAAAGCAGATGAGGAAATATCTGGGAAGGTGGATGTGAGGACATTGCAGTTCTAGAAAAGATGACTAGAGAAGGCCTCACTGACAGATGACTTTGAAGGATATGAGGGAGTAATCATGCAGGTGTTTGCAGGAAGAGCATTTCAGACAGAAGGAATAGCCAGTGCAAAGGCTCTAGGGCAGGAGCTTCCCCAGGATGTTCACGGAACAGCAAGGAGCCAGTGTGGCAGGCACAGAGGAAGCAGAGGGAAAGTAGTAGGGGTAGGAGAGGAGGTCAGAAAGATGGTGGAGGGCCAGATCTGGTAGGACCCTATAGGTCGTTATAAGAACTTTAGCTTTCACTCTGCATCAGTGGAGGGTTTTGAGTATAAAAGTGACAAGATCTGACACATATTATAAAAGGATCACTCTAGCTGCCCTGTTGAGACTAACTGTATGGAGGCAAAGATAGAAACAGTGAGCCCAATTAGGCTCTTTTGCGATAATCCAAGGGAGCCAACATGGTGGCAGTGGAGATTGATAAGAGGTAATTGGATTCTGAACATGTTTTGAAGGTAAAACTAGTGGATTTGGCTGGTGAATTAAATGCTAGGGGTGAGAGAAGGAAAGCTATTAAGAATGACTCCAAAGCATTTTGTCTGAGCAATTGAAAAATGGTCTGAGCTGCTGTGATAAAGAAGACTGGGAGGCACAGAGCTAGGGGTGGGGATGCCATTTGGGGCATGTGAAGTTTGTACACCCAAGTGGAGATGTTGAGTGGGGAGAGGTCCTGACTGGGGAGTCATCAGCACGTAGATGGTGTTTAAAGCCGTGAGACTAGATGATCACTCCCATGAGAGTGAGAGGTCCAAGTACTGGGTGAAGAGGAACGCCAGTATTAAGGTGTTGGGAAGTTGAGGAGTGAAGGCATTCAGCAAGAGTGAAAGAGGAGAACCAGGTGAGTGTAGTGTCCTGGAAGCCAAGTGAAGAGCACGGATCAAGAAGGAAGAGTCACGGTCAGATACGGACTGAAAACTGAGTAATGGATTTCACAGTCTGTGGGTCATTGGTGAGCTAGATAAGTTTAAAAATGGGGCAAAAGCTTGATTAAAGAAATTGGTGGTGTTGCTGTCTTAGGAGGTTTTAAGGTCGTCAGTCACCATGTATCCAGCATTCAGCCCCTCTCCTGGCAGAAAGCACAAAGTTCAGATCTCAATAGGGTGTTATATTGCAGGTGGCAGTACTGACTTGGAAGTGATGGAAGTGCAGCTGCTGGTAGAATGACAGTCAGTACAGGACCTGCTGGCCCCTGTTTCAGTCCACAGCAGCAGCCCTGGCCACCGTAGCTGTCGTCTCAGTGCCTTGATGCTCACAGAAACTTGGGCGTGGGAGGAGTGCTTTCTGGGGTAAAGGAGGCCTTTCAGTGGCCCAAAGTAAGTGGGGAGTTACTTATTTGTATCTTCTCCGTATTGGTGGGCTACTTGCTCCAGGGTAAAACAGAGGGTCTTTGTTATGACTCTTGCATTCTTTCCTGAAATGATATCAAAAAATATCTGAAAAAAATTAAGAGGAATAATTAAATTGTATCTAAACTCAATTTAGAATGCTCTCTGTCTATCTAAAGTTCTGATAGGCAGCACTTTGAACATATAGTCCATTGCCTAGTTTAATTAGTTACGTTTCTGGGGTCTTCCTTTAAAACTTTGTCTCCCAAATCATTCCTGGCAATGATTTTTGTGTAATTATTTGACAGAATATGTGGATTTTATACTTTTAGGACAGTTTTAGAAGACGACAGAAAGAAAAGAGAAAGAATGAAGGTGAGTTATAATTAATTTCATCAGATTGGCAATAACATACATTTACAATTTGGGAGGAAGATAGCTTTTTATTCCTTATCCAGTAGTTTGTTAGGGACGTAATGTCTACCCAGCTGCCTCTTACCTGGAGAAAGAATGCTGGTGTCAGTTTTAAAGAAGTCCTGTCTAAGCTCTAGAGTCTGAGGGGATACACTTGATGGGCCAGAGGGGCCGGGTAGCACTTAGCTGTTTGAATTTTTTACGGTAATTGGGTATTGTTTTTGTAATAAAAATAGTTAGCTCTTTGTATCTTCTTGAAAGTTACTACACTCTGTCTATATCCTTGTCAGGTTACTCTTCCTAGAACACAACACTCGAAACTTTGTTGTTTCTCTGCCCAGTTACCAGTGACTCCTTAGTTCCCGCAGAATCCAGTTCTGTCTTAGTCTGGCGTGCAGAGCATACTATGATCTGGTCAAGTTCTCACCCTGCTTTCCCCAGTTGTCTTCTAAATATACCAGGTCCCTCCTGACTCAGAGCATTGCCTTTGTTTGGTCCCTCTCAATGGGTTTCTGACTTCACGGCTCCCTCCCATCTTACGTTTTCCACGAGGCCTCCCTATTGCTTCCGCTTGTAATCCAGGTTGAGCAGTCCTTCCTTTTAACTCGAGTGCTTCTCGCTTGTGATATTTGTTTGCTTAGTTAATTGCATAACACTTATAGTCACTTAACTTCTTAAGTTTTTGTTTTTCTTGTCTTCCTTACTGGATTTTAAACAAATGGAGTTTGGGGACCACCTTTTATTATTATATTTTATTAGAATCGAGCAATTTCAGGAACCTATAAGGGAGAAAAGTAGAGTTATTGATTGTTGCAGGTGGGTTCAAAACCACTTAGATCGGGAAGGGCATGTTTGATGTCTACCTTATATATTATTATTTTCTTTCAGTCATTGTCTGTTTAAAAAATATCTTTTATCAGTCAGCCATGACTGTCACCTACTGTAGCTATAATCATAGCTCTAACTAATTGGAAACAAAGAGTTAAATTCCATCAAGGTGAAGGGTAAATAGAAGTTGTATTTCCTAAGTATAAATCAAACTCTTGGCTTATTTTTTTACCTTAATAGTTATCTTTATTTGCCTAAAATTGTGTCTTGAATGCATTTTGAAATTGTAAGTGAACATAAGGGAATAACCTAATGAGATTTGAATAGCTTCTGTGTATCAGAAAAGTGTATTATATGTACTTTTATAGCAGAGTTATTAAATATTACAGACTATTGTTTACAGGGTAAGTTACCATCAAATCAAACTGTAGACAACCCTGTAATGTTAACGGAAATCCATTTCATCTTTAAAGAGCTTACAGCAGGGACTCTTTTCCATTGCCTTCATTTCTTCCTGTCATCTAACTGTGTTGTGATTTAATTTTAATTTCTACATTCATTTCCATTTATGTTAGAGAGATCAACCAGCTTTCACTCCTGGTGGAGTATTAACCCCTCATGCCTCGGGTTCAAGAAATTCACCAGGTTCTCAAGTAGCCAGTAATCCGAGACAAGCAGCCTATGAAATGAGGATGCAGAATAATTCTGTAAGTAACTTGTTTTTATGTAGCATTGAAGAGTGGTGACTTTCAGATGCCTCTTACAGTTGTGTGTGAATTTATCACTTAGCCTGGCGTTGTTTTGTTTTATAGTTTTTCTCAATTTCTTTTGCCTTGAGATATTTTTAACTCTGTTAAATCCTTATTAATATGAAAATATCTAAATGATGTGAAAGAAAAGAACATACATGTAAATGTGGATAGCTAAGTGGCTGCAGTGTTTCTCTAATGCAGTCGGGCCACAGTGCTTCCTGCTTCCCCAAAGGTACTGGGTGGTGATGGTGCTAGAAGCATGACAGGACATCCAAATGTCTCATAGCTAGAGCAAGAGAAGAGGGTGGTTTTACTGCCGTATTTCCCCTTTCCTCCCAGGGATCAGTTATGGGCATTTTGCAGAATAGTATTCCTCAGTTTGTCAAATACAGGTACTCCTCACTGTCTACACTCTCACTCTCCAACTCAGATGTGGAATATATCTGAATACATATTTTAAGGTAGCTCTCATTATCCAAATTTTTTTTGAAGCTCTTTTTTTGTTGCTGGGAAAGATTTGCCCTGAGCTAACATCTGTTGCCAGTCTTCCTCTTTTTTTCCCCCTCCTCAAAGCCCCAGTACATAGTTGTATATTCTTGTTATAAGTCCTTCTAGTTCTATGTGAGCCGCCACCTCAGCATGGCTACTGTCAGACAAGTGGTGTGGTTCTGCATCCGGGAACCGAACCTGGGCTGCCAAAGCGGAGCGCGCCAAACTTTTTTGTGAGGGAGATCAGCCCTGAGCTAATATCCGTGCTAATCCTCCTCTTTTTGCTGAGGAAGACCGGCTCTGAGCTAACATCTATTGCCAATCCTCCTTCTTTGTTTTTTTTTCCCCCAAAGCCCCGGTAGATAGTTGTATGTCATAGTTGCACATCCTTCTAGTGGCTGTATGTGGGACGCGGCCTCAGCACGGCCGGACAAGCGGTGCGTCAGTGCGCGCCTGGGATCCGAACCCGGGCCGCTAGTAGCGGAGCGCACGCACTTAACCGCTAAGCCACGGGGCCAGCCCTGAGCGCGCCGACCTTTAACCACTAGGCCATCAGGGCTGGCTCGGTTGCTCCCTATTTATAAACTCAGGAACTGAATGGATTTGCCTCATGGTATTCCTCCTTATTTGAACGTTGTAATCCAGACTGCAGAAGCAAATCATCTCAGCCAGCAAGGCTGTGCTCTGTTCAGTAGCTTCCTGTAATGGCAGCAGACCATGAGCTCAGAGCACCCGGCAGGGCAGCAGCAGGGGTAAGGGAACAGACCGTGAACTAATGTACACAGACAAAAGGTAATCAAAGCTGTTGCTTGTTTGAGGCTAGTAGGCACGAGAGAAAGAGAGAGTGTTGTAGAGGGAGGAAAGATATTATATAAGGTACAGTATCCTATGTAAACTTTTGCTATGATATATCCAAGGAAATTACATAAGTTGGGATATTTAAATTTCATTATTCTAATATCCTATTGATGCTCAAATCCTTTATTACAAGGCAACCCTATATGTGAAATTTTTGCCATATCATGAGACTGGTTGAATTTATATTCTCATAAATTCACACTTAGAAGTTTTAGGACCTTAGATTTGGATTTTGGAAACAGATTTTGCATCTTCTGAGAGAAGTGGCTGGGGTTTCTGTTGTGTTTTTCGTTCTGTTTTTGCTTTCTTGTCTTATTCCTCACACCATTAACAGAGTGGGATATGGAGAGTCAGTGGAAGGTTTTGCAATGAGATGCTTGTGTAGAATGGAAAAAGCTGATGTCCGTCATTTAAGATTATAGTGACTACCGTCCTCACAGAATGAACTGAGAGTGACTAGTATTGCTAAGACCACGTTGATGATAAAATGCTTTTTTCTTAATCTCAGGGAGGCAGGTAGGTTTAAACTTTGCCAGCTATGATTGCTTTGAGAAAGATTCCGATATTCAGGCTCCACAGGATTAGACTATATTGATTAATAATGTCTGCCATGGGAATAGGAATGGGGAGATTGGTGATTAGGTTGCTTATTTGATCCTGTCTTAATTCTCCTTGACACAGTTATTTCTACTGGAATCTTTGCGTAGAGGAGTTTTCATCTAGAATGTGTTGAATTTAAGGAAATCATGAAGCCAAATGACCAGTTTATTTAAAGGAAACCTTTACAGTTATGGATTTTTGCTGTGTTATTTTTTCTGAGCTGTTTGGGTGTGCTGGGCCCCAGTACTTGCCTGGTATCTACTGATGGTCAACATGGTTAATGTTTTATTAGATAGCTTCTGTTTCCTCATAAATATGTTTTTAAATTTTGCATTCTGAAGTGTAGTTTCATTATATTTGCGACCATTCTCAGTTTAATAAACTTTGATTGCAAAAACAGCTTTTTAAAAAGAAATTTGAATGAATTGGTATGACTCTGGTATGTTTAGGAAAGAATATTTCTGAATACTTTTGTTAGTAGAGATAGAGCAGAAGAGAGCAGCAGATATTTAGCATTAATGAGCAAACAACTTTTCTTCTTTTTTTCCCTTGAAGGTATATTATTTTTGTTGTCTAAAGATAATTTATATCTTGTTTGTGAATTTGGGAAAGATTGCTTTGTTTACACCTTCTCTGTACTTAGATGATTGATAGGAATATCACTCTCATAATTTAATCCAGATGGATTAGTGTTGTTTAAAAACTAATAGGGATGACTTCCTGAATGGTTAACCACCATGCACCAGGCAGGCAGCTTTGATGTTTTACATATATTGTTTCATTTAATCTTTGCTATAACCTGTAAAGAGATAGAACATTATCATCCCTGTTTGAAGTTGAGGCTGACAGAGGTTAAATAAATTGCCCAAGGCCATACAGCTGTTAAAGGTTGGACTTGGTATTTCAGACTCAGATGTGTCTGACTGAAAATACCCATCTCATTCTCCAAGTACAACAGTGCCTTCCTGGATTTATTTTTTTTGTTTGTTTTTTTTTTTTTGGTGAGGAAGATTGGCCCTAAGCTATCATCTGTTGCCAATCTTCCTCTTTTTGCTTGAGGAAGATTTGCCCTAAGCTAACATCTGTGCCCGTCTTCCTCTATTTTGTATATAGGTGGCTGCCAACGAGTGTTTTAGGTCTGTGCCCGGGAACTGAACCCGGGCCGCTGAAGCAGAGGGCCCCAAACTTAACCACTAGGCCACAGGGCTGGCCCCTGTTTTCTTTTTTCTTTTCTTTTTTTTTTTTGATAGTATTAGCCATACAGTGTCATGAATAAAATTGATATTATACATTTATTAAAGGAAAGTGTTGTGAGCTCTATGTGAAATATAGTTTTGCTTTGTTGTATCTTTTCTTGGCCTTTGGTGTGAACTACCTTCATGCTGAGGTTTTAGTTACAGTATCATTAAAATAGGCTCCTGAGTTCTCGATTTAAAAATAATTTACTTGAAATATCTAATATACTGTGAATAACAGAAGAAAAACTTTACCAAGAAAACATTTTCTGCCACTTAGGTTTTTGGTCATTTAACATTAAAGTTGCAGAACATTTTAATTTTTGTGTGTGTGTGTGTGTGTGTGTTTGTGTGTGTGTGTGTGAGAAAGATTGACTCTGAGCTAACGTCTGTTGTCAATCTTTGTCTTTTTGCTGAGGAAGTTTGGCCCTAAGCTAACATCCATGCCCATCCTCCTCTATTTTGTATGTAGGATGCCACCACAGCATGACTTGCTGAGTGATGTGTAGGTGTGCGCCCAGGATCTGAACCTGTGAACCCCGGGCCGCTGAAGCAGAGTGTGTGAACTTAACCACTATGCCACCAAGCTGCCCCTAATTTTTTAGTTAAATATTAAAATACTTTAGGGAGCTACTATGTTCATTGAGTTAGGTACAAAGGGAAGATAATGGTAAATTTAAAGTGGTATCCAAGTCTTTGAAATAATAATAAAAGCTGCATTTTTCTAAGATGACTAATAGATTTTATTTGTACAATGAATTTTAAAACAACATGTATAAAATAGTTTAACAGATATCTGGCGGAGTCTCATTAAACTGTTGCTTTCTAGAATGGTTGTACTAGGTTGAACCACTTACATCTAACTTTATTCTCACCAGCATTGAGTATTTTATGTATTAATTTATATATATATATATATATATATATATTTTTTCCCCTTACAGCTTTGTTAGTTAATTGGTGGAAAGTGATCACAAATTCATAACACGAGGGAACCACCAAAGAAAAAAAATGTTCAAGTCCTATAATTAAAAAACAAAAATCTATGAAATTAAGTTTTTCTTATTTCTTCTGAAGCAGTTTTTACCCTAATGTTCAAATTCTTTTGAGTCTAAGCGTAGGAGGCTTGGTACTATATTATTCTTTTTTGGAGAGGTGGAGTAGGCCAAGATCAGTCTTTATACTTTCTAAATATATTTACCATATCTATTTAATAGCTTTAAAAAAATGTATTACTGTGAAGCATGGTGGCAACAGTAGTTGGATGTAACTTCTTATGTGAAATGAATAATTAAATCCTTCCTCTGTAATGTCATAATTGTCTACAGAGTCCTTCAGTATCTCCTAATACGAGTTTCACTTCTGATGGCCCGTCTCCGATAGGAGGAATTAAGCGAAAAGCAGAAGACAGTGACAGTGAACCTGAACCAGAGGATAACGTCAGTTGAAGCCATTTTTTGGTAGCACTTTGTTAGCAAATTGCTGAAATAGACGCCGTCTAATGAATGCTGTTTAGCTTAGAGCAGCAGTGCCTTCAGATGCTTGCCTGTGATCTTTTTATCCACCAGTAATTAATGTGGAGGGTTAGGGTAGTCAGTACATTCCAGTGAGATGTGTAAGCTATAGCTGTTAAACCTAGGTGTCTAGATTAGTATGCATGCTGGTTTTCGTCCTCCAAGCCACTTTTCCCTCTGAGACCAGGCACTAGATGGGCTAGACATGAGGTGTTCAGCTCTATGTGATCTGAATGTTACTGTTATGAGATTAAATTTTCCAGCTGCTTAACCCAGAAAGTTCAGTTACATTTGGTTACTTGATATAGTTTGTTTTAATCATCTCAATTGAAAAGTTTCTTCTTTAAAATGAAATATGCAAAAGGCTTTCGGTTAAGAGAGAAATGTATTTTTAAAAACCACGAACTTGCATATGCACAACTATATTTCATGACAGAGAAGTTTCCCATTAGCTATATACTTAAAATTTATAGTCTGAAAATTGGAGTCTTTAATTTATACAGAAGTTTGAGATCATTATATAATAAGATTAACAGCTTCTTGTGTGATTAAATCTGGATTTGAACCCTGGGCTCAAGTGCAAAGGGCCAACAACCTCAATAATTGTAACTCATTTAGAATTTTGCAAAATGATTTATTTCAAAGTTAAACAGTAGTGGTTCACAGCTCATGCTTCTTTTATAGGATGTGGATGGTGTGTTTGTATTTATGATTAGAAACTTCAGAAGTGTGATGTCTGGTTCTGTATTTGCCCAACATCTTTTGATGTCAGATTCAGAGATCTGTGGTGACTTGTGATTGAGCATTTACCTGATCTGAGTTTTTATCCTCTGCTTCTGCAACTCTTGGAGTATATTTTTTTGTTTTACCATGTAGCCATCATGATCAATATCAGCTTAATAGTTAACTTGATTTTTTTAGTACTTTATTGTTTAATTTTGGTGCTGAAGATAATCAAAGTAGAATTGCTTCTATCAAGAAATGCTTGGAGTTCTTAGCATTTATTTCATTAATAGTTTCTGTAAAATAGTGATATTCAACATTATGGATAGAAGATATTTCTCCTAATTGATGTTCTGTAAATCTTTTGCGTGGGGGCAAAGTTAAAATTGGTATGGTGTAGGGGCCGGCACGGTGGCACAGCAGTTAAGTGTATGCACTCCGCTTCGGCGGCCTGAGGTTCGCAGATTCAACCGCTTGTCAACCCATGCTGTGGCGGCATCCCCTATAAAGTAAAGAAAGATGGGCATGGATGTTAGCCTAGGGCCAATCTTCCACAGCAAAAAGGGGGAGGATTGTCATTGGATGTTAGCTCAGGGCTGATCGTCCTCAAAAAAAAAAGTAAATTAAAAAAATTGATATGGTGTATTCTGAAACATGACTGCAATTAATTAGTAAGATCTGGCACATGGTAGAAAAGAGCCCTTAATGGAGAATCATCCTGATGTTCTTGATCGTTCTTGATTTTTTTTTAGTATTCTTTGGCATCTTTAAATCTTTCAGAGATTGAGAAATGAGTACTTAAAAAAATAAAAAATACTTTGAGTGAAAATGTGGTTTTTCACATTGTATTTTCAGTGATTAATGAAAATTTAGTGAATTGATGACCTCCTTCTAAGTTTTACCAGAACGTGTGTGTGTGTGTGTGTCCATGTCCTTCACTTATGCCAACAACGCTTTGCTGAATGAAGGAGAAGGCCCAAGGATAGGGAGAGTAGGTATATACATAATTTCTGCCTGGCTTCTAGATTATTCTTTTTTAAAAATAATTTAGTTGACTTTCTTTGTGTAATTTAGATATACTTTAACAAACTGAGGAACTTGAACTATATAAAATATCGTCAGTATTTGCCTCTTAAAACGTAGTTGTAGAATTGTTCTACAATCAAAAAAACATGTAAAACAGTATGAAAATCTGAGCAAACAAGTGTTGTGTATCTACTTTAATAAATGATTATTCTCTTTTTTTTACTGTAGTTTTGTAATGATCTTTGTAGAATCAGTGTTTCAGTTTTTAACGTTTAACTATCTTTAAGTTGATAATAAATCCCGTGAAAGTGGACTTTTTAGAAATAATTAAATGAAGCTATGTTAATATTACTGTTTAACTCATTTACATTTTACCTGGATATTAAGTATAAATTGATTGGGATGATAAGTTGGTAGCTAGTTACTGAAAGTGTATGAATTCAACATGAACTGGCTTTGCCTGACTTTTAGGCTTTGGGAAGCTGGGTGGAAGCAGCGGTACTACAAGAACAAATTTGACGTTGATGCAGCTGATGACAAATTCCGTCGTAAAGTTGTACAGTCTTACGTTGAAGGGCTCTGCTGGGTTCTTCGATATTATTACCAGGTACAAAATGAATATTTTCCTCTAAATCTCTAGTTAATCACTTTAAGAAAATAGATATTTCTATAATAGTGTGTTGTTGAGCTATATTCTGAAATTGAACCCAGACTCATATTTTCAAGCTTCCTGTAAAGAAATTCATTACTTTAAATAAGATTTGTTTGTAAAGCCTTTGAAGCTCCTTAGGTGTTAATATATAAACGAAGCTGATTTTTGTTATGCTAAAGAATTTCAGCATTAAATACTGTGGTTGAGAGTACTTGGTCTTTAAAATTATTCAAGTTTGTTGTTTTGTTTAATTGGAATAAAAAATAACAGAGTAACTAATATACAGTCGCTAAATGACTGAACAAAGGACAAAAGCCTGGAAAATAACTGGTAAGAATTTGAAAGGAATTTGAATGATCCCATTTCCTCCATATAGTGTAGTGATGTTACATGAAGTGCATTCTCATTGGAGTAATCTGTATCTGACTTAAAGCTTTTGATAAATGAGATGTCAGATTGGTGAGAGATTAGGCGGACATATAGGGGATTGTAGCACTGATAATACCTGGTTTGCTTGGGGAGTGAAGCAAATTTGATGTGACTTGGGAATAGGTGAAGTTTGTTGGAAAGTAGAAAGTAATTTAATACACTAAGTATCAATTGTAAAATATTCTCATTTCGTGTTTTACTCCGACTCTCAACATTTTTCTCCCCAAAGCTCCCAGTACCTAGTTGTATATCCTAGTTGTAAATCCTTCTGGTTCTTCTGTGTGGGACACCGCCTCAGCATGGCTTGATGAGCGATGAGTAGGTCCGAGCCCAGGATTCAAACCGGCGAACCCTGGGCCGCTGAAGTGGAACGTGTGAACTTGACTGCTGTGCCACTGGGCCCGCTCTGACCCTCAGGATTTTAATTCACTAGGCGCAGAGTCAAAACTCATTTCAGGAAGGCTTCTCTTTTCTTTGAGTATAACTTACTGTTTTTTCTTTTTGATTGGTTTACTTAAATATTTTTAAAGTAAAGAGAAAGTTGTCACATGAAAATATAATAGGGAATTGTAAAATGAAACTTTGGGCTCTTTTACGCTCAGTCACTCTTCTAGTGATGTCCCTTAGCCACCTGTACACTCAGTGAGTGTCAGCTGCAGTTGTTCTTCATTTTATGGGATGATAGCAGCTCTCGAGTTGGAAAGAAATGTCACCAAACACATTTTAAGGATAAAAATCTTCACCAAATTGTGTTTGTTAATATAAAGTTTGGTATTAACTACTGATTATTAAAGATGCTTTGCAGTATTTTTTAAATCAAGGAGCCATTGATACGAAGTAAAAGTTTAGATTCAATCCAAACATCTTTTAGGACTCATGGAAAAAACTTAATATATGGAATGTATACCAAAAGTCATATGTTTTATCAGTAGAATATTATAGGTTGATAGTTTAATTTTTTTGTCTTTACCGTGTCCATCATTAACATAGATTTGTTTTTGTTGTTGTTGTTTGTTTGTTTTTACTGATTTTAGGGCTGTGCTTCCTGGAAGTGGTATTATCCATTTCATTATGCACCATTTGCTTCAGACTTGGAAGGTATTGCAGACATGCCTTCTGATTTTGAGAAGGGTACTAAACCGGTAAGCTTGAGTATTTAGAGCCATAACATTTGTAGAATTTTGGCTTAGATAAAAATTGTGTCTTATCTGAAAATTTTTTTCTTTCTTGCAGTTTAAACCACTGGAACAACTTATGGGAGTTTTTCCAGCTGCAAGTGGTAACTTCCTACCTCCATCGTGGCAGAAGCTCATGAGTGATCCTGTGAGTGTCTTAGTTTTTGAGTGTGTTGATAACTGGATTTTTGTCGTACATTTTGCTAGCACTAGTCACAATTGCTTTTGCATCTTATAGTTACAATAGTGAAGTCCAGAAACAAAGTAAAAGTATTTGGATTCTTGTGTATATTTTTTACTACTTTTTTTTTTCCTGCTTTCCTTGGCCATCAGTACCCTACCCAGTAAATAAAATTGATATGTGTTTGGGAGAAATTCTTATAACAGTCATTTTGTTCTCAGCATACCTGTAAGTCATTATTTTTCTTGGTTCCAGCCATGTGTGGTGGGTACCAGAGCATGAAGGCTGGTTTACCTGCAGTCACCGCTGCGTGTGTTTTGTGTCCTAGCTAGAAAGAGTGACACCCAGCTGAGAAGTAGGAATTATTAGAGTTAATAAACTCTTCACTGTCTTGGGCCCACAGTCGTCAGTTCTAAAATTCTTTTATAATAAGGCCTTTTTATTTTCATCTTTTAAAATAAAATTGTGAATTTTGTTTTTACTAGGCCCGGGATTAGTGACCTGATATCTTAATAACATTTTTTAAAAGGAATGAAACTTCATTTTCTTATCAGGCCTGATAACTTGAATGAAAGTTGTATCAAATTCTTTGTAACAGAAATATGTGACTTTTGTTTTGAATCTTTGCTTTTCTCCCTGATACAGGATTGTAGTATAATTGACTTCTACCCTGAAGATTTTGCTATTGATTTAAATGGGAAGAAATATGCCTGGCAAGGTAAAATTTAGACATTATTCCTTTTGGTTAAAATAATTTTCTCCTTTTGGTAAACTGTAAGCAGACATGATTTATGGGATGAAAGAATTTCTGTAAAAGATAAGTATTTTAAAGATTATATGTGAAATTTTGATATTTTTTCATCTAACCTGGGATTAGCAATGATTAACAGTGATTTTAATAGTAGCATTTTGATAAACAGTAAATTGAGTTGAAATAGATTAATGATTATATCTTTTGTCTCCCTTGTGATTAATTAATGGGATGTGGGACATGCTCCTTCCATCAGTAGCTCATTGACACCTTTGAGGTTGCTGAGAGTTGTAGAAACATGAAGTGTCCATGTGGAGATTCACTTATACTCTATGGAAACTTTTGAAAAAAGTATTAGAAATTTCGTTTAAATACTTGGCGTTGATCATTACTTAAAGTTTATTTATTATTTACATATCTATTTTCTCATTCTTTCTGTTCACAGATTTTGTAAGAATGACAATATAAAATTAGTACTAAATTTAAGCTACTGTTTATCACTCACCAAATGTGTGATGATGACTGAATGTAAAACACAGTGGAGAAGTCTCTCACACAGTGAGCCAACGATTATTTCACACCTAAGCCCCTTTCAGCAAATTATTTTAACCTTTTCTTCCACCATATATTTTTCTAGGATAATAAGCAGTTTGGTAAAATCATGTTTTCACTCTTTTTCCTTTATTATTCCCTGTGATGCAGATGACCAGTAAAATGACTCAAAGAGAATTGTGGCACAAAGGGGGATAAATAATAATTTATAAATTGAAAATCATTATTTTATGAGATTTTAGGGTTGAGTTTTGGTTATGTAGTAACAGAAATTTCATATTACTTTAGTGGAATGATAATGAGAATTGCAACCTATTGATTGGGGTTGTGTAAGTGTTGTGGTCATATTTTGTTATATGTAAGTGGATTGGGGCCTTAGGTTGTTTTTGAACGTGTTTTGTGGAGGATGTTTTGATTAAACTGGAAGGAGAAGAGACATAGGAGAATGGGAGGCAGTAAAGTAATAATATAAATACATAAATAAGTAAATATATTTATGTAAGTGTTTGTTAAATAAATCCTTGCCTGGATTTTTTAAATAAATAAGTAAATATATAAGCATGCAGATGACTTGCTGAGTATATCAATGTAGTATAAATCATCCAGAGGAAAAGGAAGGCAATGCACAACAGTTAGAGTTTCTCCACATCCTTGCCAAGATTTGTTATTTTCTGTTTTTTGATAGTAGCCATCCTAATGGGTGTGCAGTGGTGACCACTGTGTTTTTTCTTTCCATTTTCCTAATGATTAGTGATGTTGAACCTTTTTTTCATGTGCTTATTGGCTATTTCTGTCTCTTCTTTGGAGAAATATCTATTCAAGTCCCTTGCCCATTTTTGAATTGGGTTTTTGTTGTATTGTAGGAATACTTTATATATTCTGGACACTAATCTCTTATCAGATATATGATTTGCATGTATTTTCTCCCATTGTGTGGGTTGTCTTTTCACTTTGTTGATAGTGTCCTTTGATGCACAAAAGTTTTTAATTTTGATGAAGTCTAATTTTTGTTGTGCTGTTTGGTGGTGGTTGCCTGTGCTTTTGATGTCATATCCAAGAAATCATTGCCAAATCCAATGTCATGTAGCTTCCTCCCTGTTTTCTTCTGAGTTTTCTAGTTTTAGCTTACATTTAGGTCTTTGATCCATCTTGAGTTCATTTTTGTATATGGTATAAAGTAAGGGTCTAATTTCATTCTTTTGTGTGTGGATGTCCATTTTCCCGGCACCATTTGTTGAAAAGACTGCCCTTACCCCATTGAATGGTCTTGGCACCCTTGTTGAAAGTCATTTGACCATGTATGTGAGGGTTGATTTTTGGGCTCTCTATTCACGTGGTCAATGTGTCTGTTCTGGTGCCAGTCAGTACCGAACTGTTTTAATTACTGTATCTTTGTAGTAAGTTTTGAAATCAGGAGGTGGGAGTCCTCCAACTTTATTTTTATTTTTTAAGATTGTTTTGGCTATTTGGGGTCTCTTGAGATTCCAGATGAATTTTAGGATGGGTTTAAACTCAGACCTTTAATATTTCTATATTTTTATATGTTATATAAATATTTTTATTTATTAGACTGTAGCAAGAACACATCTTTCTTGAGGTAAAATTTAGTACTATTAGGAGATAGTCATTTCTGCATATGTATTTAAAACTTATCGGAAGTCATGATAATAAGTAAGTTCTTGTCTAAGTTGAGTACATCTTATTTTTTTTTTAATTTATTTTTTTTAATTTATTTATTTTTCCCCCAAAGCCCCAGTAGATAGTTGTATGTCATAGTTGCACATCCTTCTAGTGGCTGTATGTGGGACGCGTCCTCAGCATGGCCGGAGAAGCAGTGCGTCAGTGCGCGCCCGGGATCCGAACCCCAGGCCGCCAGTAGCGGAGCACGCGCACTTAACCGCTAAGCCACGGGGCCGGCCCAAGTTGAATACATCTTAAAATGATAGAAGATAAAATATATCTGGGTACTTTTTCAACATTTATTGAACATATGTTTTTGCAATGTTGTGTTTTCATAATATTTGCTTAGTATGTATTAAAGGAATATAGCATAGTCATTTCAAATGCTGTATTTTTCTACATAAACAGAGAATTTAAGTAATTTGATCAAAGTCACACAGTGGCAGCACTGAGATCTGAACCTGGAGAGCATGGCCACTGTGTTTACCTAAGTATTACCACTGCTTGGGCTGCCTCTGTGTTGTTGAGAGGATTGAATGAGCTAATGCGTGTAACATGGTAAATCAGTGGGAAAAAAGTAGGAAAGAGTAGCTGCTGTTGCCATTGTTACTGTCAGCTCGCTCTCAGGCACGACCGTCATCACATCTGGGTGTAAGACACTCCTTCCTCCCCTGGCCAGGAAGACTGATTTTAGCTTAATAACCTTATTGCTGTCATTAGCACTGCAGGTTGCTTACTGTTTGGAGTTAGATTCTGGAGTTGATATTGAAGGAAAGTCTTTCTGATGATTTGTTTAAATCCTAAATCTAGTAGGTAGAAAACAAAAGCTAGATAATGTCGTTTTGCATGATACAGATTTTGTTAAGTGTATGACTAAATAAAACTTGACCACTGCCTAGGTTTTTTCTACATAAGTGTTTACCGGTAATTGATAAGTAGCCTTACTCAGATAATGGATGTTAATAATCCTTCAAAGCACTTTTTGGACCTTCAGAATTCACACTAGAACCTAGTTTCTTTTTAACTTTAAAAAATCTATATATTCCCCTACTAGGTAGTCAAATTGAACATGTTTCCTAATTTTGAAAATATGGTAGCTAAATAATTTAAAGACAACTTTGGAAACCTTTCATTTCTCATCATTTTAAGGGGAACAGTCACAAATACAGCAGTTTTGAGTGGCAGTGGTTTCAAAATTATTTAGCTCTAGTCAGCATTTCTCGTTATTTATCTTAAAATTTTTATTTAGCCAAAATACTATTTATAATATATATAATAATTTACAGCAGAATATATATATGCTTCAATAACGTTGCATGTTTTTGTAGTAATAGATAATTGTATTCCAGTGTGATTCTTTGAAAATTATGCGTGTAGGTCCAAATAATGACCTTAATTCCAGCACACTCCAGAGGACAGTTTTCAGCCTAAAAATGAACAGCCACTATTCTACATGCCCTCCCGGGGACAAAGTTATTTAAACAAGTCTAAAAATTTTTTGTATATAAATTAATTATTAGGTTTTTTTTTTAAAAATAATTTTATTTATTTATTTATTTTTCCCCAAAGTCCCAGTAGATAGTTGTATGTCATAGTTGCACAGCCTTTTAGTTGCTGTATGTGGGATGCGGCCTCAGCATGGCCAGAGAAGCGGTGCGTCGGTACCCGCCCAGGATCCGAACCCGGGCCGCCAGCAGCAGAGCGTGTGCACTTAACCACTAAGCCACGGGGCCGGCCCTAATTATTAGGTTTTAAAATGTAAACAGAATACTATGCAATTTTAGAGCTGAAAGAGACGTTCCACATATTCCAGTTGAACAGACCTTCTGAGTATTTTGGTTGAATGATCTCTTTTTACAAAAGAAGAAACCAAGTCCTAGAAAGATAAAGGGATATGCTCAAGCCCTTAGGAGATTACTGGCTTGCCCGAAGGCATCCTAGTAAATAAGTAAGGTGAGAACATAGACCGGTGTCCAGGTGGCCACTTGTTCATTTAATTTAAAAATTTTGTCGTCACAGAGTAAAGATTCAGCAAACGTGGTTTTCCATATGAACCCTTTTAAAGATGGAAAACAAATAGAATTTTTTCTTCTACCACCACGGGGAAGTATTTCTATCTGAAATTTGGCTAAATAGAGTTCAGTTCCAAAATGTTTTTATATCAGCAGGGAAATTCTACTAGAAATGTTTGTATGGACCAACGGTAGTTGCAATTTAGGTGATCCTAATAGCTGGGCCGCTTGGTGTGCATTTGTCTCCCCTGGTGTTGCTCCGTTGCCGTTCGTGGATGAGCGAAGGCTGCGAGCTGCCCTAGAAGAGGTATACCCAGACCTCACTCCAGAAGAGAGTAAGGATCATACTTCCACTTGGTCGACATTGAGTCTGTGTAATAGAGACTTTACATTTCCTAGTAAAATTAGACCTTTTTTTTTCATTTGTCAGATTTCCCATAGAGGGGGCATAAATCATTGATTTGACTTCTTTATGACAAAAGTTAACTTTGCGTCTTAAAATTTATTATCCATAAGTTGCATAGTAATTAAATACAATTTTTTAACTTACAAATGTTTGTTAAATTTATTAAAAAGCAATACTTCAAGAATATCTTCTGATTTTTTTTTTTTGGTGAGGAAGATTAACCCTGAGCTAACATCTGTTGCCAGTCCTCCTCTTTTTGCTGAGCACGATTGGCCCTGGGCTAACATCCGTGCCCATCTTCCTCTACTTTATACGTGGGACACCTGCCACAGCATGGCTTGATAAGTGGTGCATAGGTCTGCGCCCAGGATCCGAAACTGTGAAACCCTGGGCCACCAAAGTGGAGTGTGCTAATTTAACCACTACAGCACCCGGCAGGCCCAAGACTTTGATTCTTGTATAATATGCATACACAAAAGTATTTTTGCATGTTGGGAGGGTATTATTAATTTCCTCCATCTCCCTTCTTCCCTTCATCCCCACCAAATAACAATAACTTTGCTTGAAAGGTTAGGTTGAAACAAAAGCATTTGCCCTCATATTGCTAACTTGAAATGTTATTTTACACAAAAGGTGGCATTTTGTCGTTAATAGTGACAGTTAAAGTATTGGGAAATTGTAAAGCTGGGCTTTGTTGGAAAATTTATTTAATACTAGTATAATAAACCTATAGAAATAATTATGAACCATCCATAGAATAATCTTTGTTATTAGATGATGCAATTTATTTGTATTTCCTCAGAGAATGTCTATATGTTTCTTATAGTAAGAAATTAAGTTCTGTATAAATAAGAAAACTTTGTCCCTTATCTTGCAAGACTATATTCAGGTATCTTTTAGGGATAATTTTTTTCTGATAGTCATTGATCTTCGAAACTTTATTGTCAAAGCTTTGTTTCTTCTACAGAGATGCATCACACGTTTAGGTCTATTATTTTTTGTAAACTTTATAATTAAGTTTTTAAAATTTAGGTGCTTCCTATTTTACTCTCATAAAAGTTGCTTTTGTAGGTATAATTGTTAGATCTTTATTCTTTTCTTCCTTTCCCCCAGCTAGAAGAAATAGTCTTGGAGGCGATGTCTTATTTGTGGGGAAACATCACCCACTGCACGACTTCGTTTTAGAGCTGTATCAGACAGGTTCCACAGAGGTATGGTCTTTTTTGCCATCATGAAGTGTTTTCAGTTAGTTCATTATTTGGTTAATTAATTGAGAATGCATTTAAAAATGTTTGGTAAAGTAGAAAAAAAATTTACCATTTTAACTGTTTTTAAGTAGGTAAAATTCTGTGGCATTAAGTCCATTCACGATGTTGTGCAACCATCACCGCTATCCATTTCCAGAACTTTTTCATCTTCCCAGATAGAAACTGTATACCCATTAAACAATATTAAACAATACTTCTCCATTCTCCGCTCCTCCCAGCCTCTAGTAATCTCTCTTCTATTTGCTGTCCCTATGAATTTGCCTCTTCTTGGTACCTCATATAAGTAGAATCATGCAGTATTTGTCCTCTTGTGTCTGGCTTATTTCACTTAGCATAATGTATTCAGGGTACATCCATGTGTCAGAATTTCATTCCTTTTATGGCTGAATAATACTCCATTTTGTGTACATACGCCATGTTGTTTATCCATTCATCTGTTGATGAGAACTTGGGTTGTTTCCACTTTCTGGCTATTAAGAATAATGCTACTGTAAACATCGGTGTCCAAGAATATGTTTGAGTCCCTGATTTCCATTCTTTTGGATATATAATCAGGAATGCGTTTTTCCACAGCCAGTGGGTGTACCACCTGAACTATGTCATGGGATTCAAGGAAAGTTTTCTTTGGATGAAGAAGCCATTCTTCCAGATCAGTAAGCATTCATTTGTGTCTAATTGGGTCAACTAGGAGAAAGTTTAGTTAGCATCTTTTTCCTTGTTGCCTAAATGTTTTATTTTCTAGTAATAGTGAGGAAACAAAATAACAACAACAGAAATCTGCTGGGCTAAAAAAGACTTGGCGTCAAAGCCCAGCTCTTCAGCGTAGTAGCTCTGTCAGAGCTGTGACATGTCTGAGCTGTGACATGTCTGACAGAGCTACTATGTTAAAGAGCTGGGCTTTGATGCCAAGTGCAGGGAGCCCTGGAGGTCCCTAGGGAGATCCACAAGGTCAAAACTATTTCCATAATAATACTAAGATGTTATGATCTTATTTCCTTTTGTTGCTCTCTTTCTTTCTTGAGTGTACAGTGGAGTTTTCCAGAGGCTAAATGTAATGTGATATCTCAAGGGACTGACTCAGAAGCAGATAAGAGAATCCATCTCTTAAGATAGATATCAAGCCAGATATTAAAAAAATTTTCAAAAATGTAAAACAATGACACTTCTCATTTATTTTTGTTTTACTTTGTAAAATAGTTTTTCATAAAAAAATGTTATGTTGACTAAATATCTGTGTATGTTGTGTAATCTATTACTGTTATCTTTAAATTAGTATTTTCAAAAGATTTTCAGATTTCTTAATTTCTTAATTTTCAATTAAAATTAACCTTAATTTTTAATAGGTAAATACTGATTGACATAACCAACATAAACAAAAGCTCTTTGAGGTCCTCAGTTTTTTAAGAGTGTAAGGGGGTTCTGAGATCAGAGTTTGAGAACTGCTGCTCAAGGGTATATATCGAGGAATAGAATTTTGCTAATGAAAGATGTATCTTCATCTTTTCTGGATAATGTCGGGTGGTTTTCCAAAGTGATTACACTATTTTGTAATTTCAGTGACTGTTTGTGAGAGATCTTGTTGCTGTGCATTCTTGCAAACCCTTGAAATTGTCACTACCTTAGTTTTTGTCAATCTAGTGGATGCCTATTGGCACCTTGTGGTTTACAGTTGTGTTTCTCTGATTCTAATGAAATTGAATGCCATGTGGTATATTTATTAACCGCTTGGTTTTCCTCATTTATGAAGTACCTATTCTCTTTTTCTATTCACTTGTCTGTTCCCCCAACCCCTCCTCATGGTTTGTTGGTATTCTTTACAAATTCTGGTATAAGCCCTTTGCCCATAATAGTTCTCTGTTAATGAGCTTACAAACAAGGAAGATGGGGTCCTTTTTTAAAGATATAAATGATCATATTTTGTTGGTGCATTTTAATGATTTCTCTTTCCTAAAGCAACATCTTACTTCCACTTAGCAAAAAGGTTACAATTTACGAACAGATAATTCTTCTCTTCTTTCTGTTTAGAATAGTGTGTTCTCCTGTTCCCATGTTACGGGATCTGACACAGAATGCTGCAATCAGGTCATTTTTCCAAAATACGTGACATTCGCCCAAAACACAGCTCTGAGCTTGCAAATAAGTTTAAGATGACCTCTGATTCACAAGGAAATGGCAGCTATTATTGCACCAGTGCTTTGAGATTGGAGAGTCCCTGTATTGCAGACCTCAGAGCAGAGCCTCTTGACTTTAAATTATGTGTATTGTTAAGGTTACTGATTTAACAAGCTTGTTTCTCAGCTTTCTGGTTTCCCCTGACAACTTCCAATTCTTCCGGGATTAGGAAAGTGGGAGGTAGGAAGTAGGAGTTTCTAGGGATAGTTTGCTATATAGGAGCAAACAGACCTCTACACCCCAGAGGCCCACACAGCGTCACTGTATTATAACAGGTTGTTTTAATTATGTTATAGTTGTGGCCCTGCAGAGTTTAAAAAGCAGACTGTTATATACTTGATCTTGGGTAAGTTGAGATAGAATGAATTTGTGGAAATTTTTATCAATAATTATTATAAACTTAAAGGGCTAATTTCTGCTATCTGAATAACTTATTTATAGTTCATTTCTTCAATGGTAATAGCATTTTCTATTGAGCAAAAATAATGTAAAATATAATATGACTTTAGAATAAAAATCAACCAACTTACCTACTCATTTGTGTAATTATTGTATATAATTACTAATCTTGATGGCAGGGTTTATGTTGTCATTTTCTTCAATGTTTAGGCAAGACTAAGGCAAACACATTCTAGTAATTCAAGTGTTTCATAGAAGCCTGCTTGGGAAGGCTATTCCTGAATCCTCCTTTCCCGCTCATTGTTGCTTTCACTCTCAAGAAATAGTTTAGATTCTACTTAGATTTCTCATTGTGAAGTATAGGCGTATTTATTTTCCTGTCTTTAATGGATTTAGATAGCAACTGCGATTCTAGAAAGTCTTTTATTTCAGGAAAACTGTGGGGAATTTGGAACATCTTCCTAGATGAGTTGCTTTTGTTTATCTTCACACACAGTTTTGTTTATCTTGACACACAATTTGTCCTGGCTGTTTGTGTTTGGGCTCTTTTGTTGAGGGTGGAGTTCAGAATTGCAAGCTGTGCTCCTGCACCCGTCACGAACAGTCTGGCTCTGACAGGTCCAGTGTGGACGCTGCCTATTAATGCTTGGGGTCTGCGGCTGGCAGTGGTGCTGCGGCCCAGTGAATGCCACTGGTTCCCTCTTTGGATTGTCACTTGTTTGCTTGTGCTCCTCAATTTTTCTGCATGTTTTCGAGGGCCTTCCTCCCCAGCCCTTTGGAAATGGTTAATTCTACTTAACTTTCTAATTAGTTAGAGAGACTTGCCCAAGGGAAGAGTTACAAAATTGACAGATCCTGGAGTTTTTGTTTGTATGATGTTACTGTTGTTGGTTTTTTTCCTGAGCCTGAAGGGGCCTTTGGTATTATTTGGCGTCCACTGTGTTCACAAGATTGTTAAATTTATAAAACAAATCCCAGATCTAGGTGCATATTTAGGTCTATATTGAAAATAACTTCATAGTAAAATTGATCTGAGTTAATTTCCGAGATTTGTGAAAGACCAAAGTTAACTTTGACTTTATGAGGGATTTTCAGTGTTTTCTCTGAGGGGTAATGTTGAGGCTGAGATCCAGTTTACTGCAGTTTTTTGTGTGTTTGTTTCGAGGCTTGTACATCCCAGTGTTGTGTCTGAGACTGCAGCCTCCAGTGCCAATTGCCAGTTATTTCTCTCTATTTTGACTCCTGGCATTTTTTTCCCTTCTCTGTTTGCATATGGTATTCCATTCCATATTTGAGAAGTTGTTTCCTCAGGTTGAATTTAGGTGGGTTCTTCCCATTACATTAAGTCTTATCTGTAGTGTTGAGAAAGTATATTATAGACGTTATTGAAGTGTCTTAAGTTCACAGAAGGATCCTTAGAGCATACAGTCGGCTGTAAGCTAGGAGATCTTTTTTTCTCTAATTCTGATTCCATAAATCATTCAATGTGTTAGTAACTCCACTTTGAATAGAACTGAGCTATCTCCCTTACTTTTCCTCATCTTGCTCTTCACCATTGTAATTTGCTTAGACATAATATTTTTAGAATAATTCTTTGTTAACTTTTAATATATAAAACCTGCATATGATTTTAAAATTACCGAAGAGTTATCTTCCCAGTGCAGCAAGCACAATTTTCTGTTCATCTGGAGGAGTACACACACGCGCACACACATACACCCCTTTGTTCTACCTCAAACTCAGTGCTCCAGACTGACGTCTTTGTCCTATGCCCGTCCCCAGTTCTCCTTGCCAGTCTCTCCTTTGTGTCCCTGGGCCTCCTGTTTCCCCAGTTGCCCAGACTTGGGAGCCCATTATATGCTTTGGCTTCTCACTCTACATTACTCCCTTTATCTACACCACTGTTGTGGAATATTTTTTTCTTTCAAATTATTTTTCATATGTGGCTGTTCCCAGTGAGCCTGTTTTGTATTTTCTTCTCCTGAATTACTGTTGTGATCTCGCAGCTGCTTTATTTGATTCCACCTTCCCCCTGAATCTATTGGCTTATCTTTCTTAAACACTACTGGCCCTCAGAAATCTTTGGTTGCTCTGTAGTGCTGCTGGAATTACGCTCGTTTGCTTTTTCAAGGAAGGCCTTTTATAATTTGGCAGAGCCCTAGCTCTGTGTCTGAATCCCCACAGTTCTTCAAGGACGCTTGTTCCTTGCTACCCAGGTGGGTCCCTTCGGTATCCCATTGACCTCTATGCCTTCCTCCCATTGTTTGGAATGTTCTTCCCCTTTGTAGCCTTCATTGCTTTTCTTATCTTCTAAAAGGTAATCTATAATTTGTGTCATCTTTATATTTGTTATTTTCGTCAGTAGCATTGTTAGGTTTTTCTTTTTCTCTCATCGCACCTAGCATAGTTTTAAATCCATGTAAAAGCTCATTTGTTCATAGTGTTGGAACCAGTGTTTGCTAAAGTCTTCTAAGAGCCTAAACTTATTTCTTCAGGGGAGTATTTTCAAACTTTCTGTATTCACCTTTGGATGAATCAGGCAAAGGATAGAATGTTTCATCTCTTCAAGGAGATTTTTAAAAAATGTAATGTGTGTCAAGATAGATTTTTTTTTTTTTTTTTTTTTTTGTGAGGAGGACCAGCCCTGAGCTAACATCCAATGCCAATCCTCCTCTTTTTTGCTGAGGAAGACTGGCCCTGGGCTAACATCCATACCCATCTTCCTCCACTTTATATGGGACGCCGCCACAGCATGGCTTGCCAGGCGGTGAGTCGGTGTGCACCCGGGATCCGAACCGGCGAACCCCGGGCCGCCGCAGCGGAACGTGCGCACTTAACCGCTTGCGCCACCGGGCTGGCCCCTGAAGATAGATTTTTTAATATAACCGTTACTGCAGTGTGTGTCAGGCTCATGGTTGCCGAGCAGATGACTGAGAACCAGACGCCTGCAGGAGGCGGAGCACATGCAGCCAGGAGCAGACTCGATGGTTGAAAACACTTGGGAGAGTTTAACTTTCACCGCATGTAATACTTCATAGGACGCTGCACTGGTTAACCTCTTCTGATAAAATGTCAAAAGATACATCTTAAGTCCTATAAAACTCTTTAAGTGTTTTAAAATATCAAGTCTATGAATTGTGACATCTTCCCTGCCAGAACAGTTTGCCTTGGTGTTGCTGATGTAGCTTTACTCGTGGAGTGTATCTGGGAAAGGTAGAGTAAAAGTGAAACTTGATATTTGGGATTTTCTGCTTTCTTTGTGAAGTGTGCTAGTACTCTCAAACAATAATGGTACTTAAAATAGCATTTCTAAGGTTAATTCTTAAAGTGAATTGAATCAGAAAAAAGTGTCGTACATTCTGTTCCTTTTCTATTGAGACTTGCTATAGTATTTTCTTACTAATAGTGTTTAAAGTGCTACTTGTGATACAAGTAAAAGCACTGTTCAGTTTCCTTATTTTCAACCATGCTTAGGTTTTAAACTTTTATTTATTTTGTCCTGGGTGTGTTTATGAAGACAGACTGCTTTTACGTTGAGCCAGCAACTGATCAAAGAAGAATCAGTAAATATATATGAACTGTTCGGTACTGCCTCAGGTAAATGTAAGATACTTAAGGGATACTAAAACGTATGCAGTATGTTTCCCATAAAAATAATTCATAATTAGAGATGCATTCAGTGTTCAACTACAGTGGCCACACGAGGTTCGTGATGGACAGGAATGTGGTTGGATGACGTCTGGTAGGTAGTCGCCTGAGGATTCAGTAAGGTATCATGAAAAATTCTGGGAATAAGTGGAGTGAGGCTGGGTTATGAAGGACCTGGATAGATTGTCATAGGCGGTTTGACTTGATATAAACTTGGTTTAGACCATTTGTTGGTTATTGAATTTGAACAGCACAGGGAAATTTTAAGAAAATTCTGAATGCAAAATATATTAGAATTGCAGCGAGAACTAAGGTAGAGATTAGCTAGAGCGCACAAGAATGGAGACAAGCAATCCCAAATCTAATTAAAGGCTCTGAATAGAATAGAATAGAATGTATACCAACATAGTTAGATAGAAATAGGAATCCACAGATTTTTGCTAATTCAGAGGAGAACCTCAGACTGGGAAGAATGTTTAGAGTAATGATGAGGACTTCAAGTTCTTCTAAAGACTATCGCATAACACTATATATTTAACAGTGTACATGAGAATAAAAACAACACAAAAATTCTCATTTATCAGAAAAAATAATTTTAAGTTTTAAAACATTTAGAAAGCATTATATATTCAGAATGCTGATGCCATTCTCATGAGTGGATAGGATTTAAGATGAGGCACCTTTCTTGACATCAGTGAATTGGCCTCCTAACACTGTAACTAATCTAGAGAAATTTATTTAATTTCTGTTTATATGGAGACAGGAGTTTTCTTTCTCTGAATTTCAATAGGATGACATTTTCAACCACTACTCGGGCTGCTTTTCCATGTATAAAATGTGTGTGAGAGGTGGGGCTGAATGAGAGTTTAGATAACCTCTACTACTCGATAACACCCCGGAAATTAATGATTCCATCTATATGATAGTGTACATTTGAGTGGTAATTCAGGGAACTCACCTGCTTGCACTTTAAATGCCAAACTGTTTCCTCCTGACCCTCTGATATATATTTTTGTGTGTGTGAGGAAGATCAGCCCTGAGCTAACATCTGTGCTAATCCCCTTCTTTTTGCTGAGGAAGACCGGTTCTGAGCTAACATCTACGGCCAATCCTCCTCCTTTTTTTTCCCCCCAAAGCCCCAGTAGATAGTTGTACATCATAGTTGCACATCCCTCTAGTTGCTGTATGTGGGAGGTGGCCTCAGCATGGCCTGAGAAGCGGTGCGTCGGTGCGCCCAGATCTGAACCCGGCAGCCTGTAGCAGAGCCCGCGCACTTAACCACTAAGCCACGGGCCGGCCCCTGACAGTCTGATATTGATGATAGGAGGAAAAGCCCAAGAAGATGAGTAAGTTGCTTCGTGTTGTGAATACAATGATTAAGGGATGCAACAAAATTTAGTTGAATGAGAACAGCTTCCAGAAGTAGGCAAATCTGATACTTACCTAATTCACTGACCAAGAACTAATCACAACCGCTTTGAGTCTCGGTTTCCTCACCTGTTAAGTGGGGACACAGGAATAAACCCTACTTCAAATGCGGATACTGAGTGTCAAATGGATTATATACCAAGTGTTTAGCAGGGAGCCTGGACATACGAAACGGCAAGTGAGAACTGCTGGCATCACTGCTGTTAATATTATGGATGTCAATATTAATAATTATAATGATGATTGTCTTAAATAGTTTTCTGTTGTTGTCTCTTGATTTCCCATGGAGAGAGGTGTACACACATTTCCCCATCAGCAGGAGTTCAGCACCCCACTCACTGTGTAGGTGTGCCATATCCATGGGGGTTGAGCCCTGCAGACACAGCCACAATCATAGCTGGGGTCCCATAGCCAAAAGGATACAGAAGCCTCTTCTTGAGTCTTTTTGTGCTGGTGTAGTTGGCCACTTTGAGGTTCCTAACGGTGAGGAGGAGCTGCTGTCCTTCGAGGAGCATCCAGGCGAAGGAGGCCAAGTAGAGCTAGTGCAACACCCTCGCGATGATGGAGCACAGCACCTGGAGGGGAGGGGAGAGTCACTGGAGTGCCTGATGGGCACAAAGAGCACACCACCTGCTACTCCTCAGGGCTGTCTCGGGACACATTTAGTGGGAGAAGTTTGCTTAGCCTTCTTTTTTTTTTTTTTTTTATAATTTTATTTATTTATTTTTCCCCCAAAGCCCCATTAGATAGTTGTATGTCATAGCTGCACATCCTTCTAGTTGTTGTATGTGGGACGCAGCCTCAGCATGGCCGGAGAAGCGGTGCGTTGGTGCACACCCGGGATCCGAACCCAGGCCGCCAGTAGCGGAGCGCGTGCACTTAACCGCTAAGCCACGGGGCCGGCCCTGCTTAGCCTTCTTTGAATGTCCTTCTTTTGTTTAGATTTGTTGGCAAATAAATCTAGGATGTAATTTTATTCCCACTGTAGCATCACATTTGAACTACTGAAGAGAGATATAAACTTAGAAACAGTAAATTTACAAATAAATTTCACAATTTATATTTGTAACTATAAAATATTGACACAGGACAAGGAAAGTATTCAATGTGTTAGAGGTTTAAGAACTAAAATAATCCCCGTTGTCTGCCTCCTTAGGTGGGCTGGCATTGAGTCTGAAGTCTTCTTCTAGAAAGACGTGATTCCTGCCCCAACTACAAAGGTTTACAAAAACCAACTCTTCTGGAAAACTTGTGGCCAGCTAATCCCCCTGTGTGTCTCATTCCTATCACACTTGATCATTGTTTGAAATGTTTCATTTATTATTTTCCATGCTCTCATTCCCACATGACTCCATGTTTCCTCAGCCCAGACCCAACCACTTTGTGCCTCACTTCCCTCAAAACGGTTCCCCTGGCCCTGTGAATTTCCTGCCACATCTTTACTGAACTCTCCTCCAGCTCCTTGATTTTCCTCAAATCTGATTCTCCTTTGGAGATACTACTTCCCCTGCATCTATCTTAAGTAGATATCTCTTCCATGTAGACTGTGCGCCTTAGGGTCTAAAAGTGGGTCAGTTCTCTTTTTACTCATTAACACAATTTCCTGTCTATTATTCCTGCACAGAAAATCCTGCCATCCAGCTCCAGCTGTGTCATCCTTCACCCTTTCTTATCCTTGGCACTTCCTAATTACTGAGTGACTCCTGTTCTGCTTTTACAATTTGAGTGCCTGCCCAGTTTCTGCCATTGTCCTGGATAAATTCAGTATCCACTGCCTTGGCTTCTAAATTTCTTGACCTCTTACCTACAATGATCTACATTTCACTTTGAACGCCTAATTCCACAGCCACACCATACTCCTTGCCATTAAATTCAGACATTCTTCTTTCTAAACTTGTCCTTCCAGGTTTTTAAACGTGCAGTGACACCAAACATCCTTGTTCTTAAACTTTGCCAAGACATCGGGCTTGATCCTTGTGCTTTCTCCACACTAGTCTATTCCTTCTTTTGTTCATCTCCTTCCCTGTCTATCCTAGACCTCAACTTATACTGCTTCAGCCAGTCTTGGCAATTATATTCAACTCCCTTGCTTTTTTTTTTTTTAACTTTTTGTTTATTGCAGTAACATTGGTTTATAACATTGTAAAAATTTCAGGTGTACATCATTGTACTTCTATTTCTGCATAGATTACATCATGTTCACCACCAAAATACTAATTACAACCCATCACCACACACATGTACCGAATTATCCCTTTCACCCTCCTCCCTCCCCCCCTTCCCCTCTGGTAACCACCAATCCAATCTCTGTCCCTATGTGTTTGTTGATTGTTGTTGTTATCTACTACCTAATGAAGGAAATCCTACGGTATTTGACCTTCTCCCTCTGACTTATTTCACTTTGCATTATACCCTCAATGTCCATCCACGTTGTCACAAATGGCTGGATTTGATCGTTTCTTATGGCTGAGTAGTATTCCATTGTGTATATATACCACATGTTCTTTATCCATTCGTCCCTTGATGGGCACTACAATGAGATATCACCTCACGCCCGTCAGAATGGCTATAATAAACAAGACAGGAAACAACATGTGTTGGAGAGGATGTGGAGAGAAGAGAACTCTCATACACTGCTGGTGGGAGTGCAAACTGGTGCAGCCACTATGGAAAACAGTATAGAGATTCCTCAAAAAATCAAGGATAGAACTACCATATGATCCAGCTATTCCACTGTTGGGTATTTATCCAAAGAACTTGAAAACACCAATTTGTAAAGATACATGCACCCCTGTGCTCATTGCAACTCCCTTGCTTTTTAATTCTTTTATGAAACTCAATTGGTAAAACTCTATTACCAGATAAGCCTAACTTTCTGCCTCCTTTATTCCGATTAAGATACTGCCTAAGAACTAAAATAATGTATAGTTTTTTATGGTCTCTGACTAAAATGTGTTAACGCTGTGTAGAAATTCTTCTACATTTCCTTTTTCTTTTCTGTTGTTTGTTTGTTTATTGTGGTAACATTGGTTTATAACATTGTATAAATTTCAGGTGTACCTCATTATACTTCTATTTCTGCATGGATTCCATCATGTTCACATGTTCACCACCCAAATACTAATTATAATCCATCACCACAGACATGTGCCTAATTATCCCTTTTGCCCTCCTCCCTGCGCCTTTCCCCTCTGGTAACCACCAATACAGTCCCTGTCTCTATGTGTTTGTTTGTTGTTGTTATTGTCTACTACTTAATCTGTGAGATCATACCGTATTTGACCTTCTGCTTCTGACTTATTTCACTTTGCATAATACACTTAATGTCCATCCATGCTGTCATAAATGGCTGGATTTCTTCATTTCTTATGGCTGAGTAGTATTCCAGTGTGTATATATACCACATCTTCTTTATCCATTCGTCCCTTGATGGGCACTTAGGTTGCTTCCAAGTCTTAGCTGTTGTGAATAACGTTGCAGTGAACACAGGGGTGCATGTATCTTTACGCATTGGTGTTTTCACGTTCTTTGGATAAACCCAGCAGTGAAATAGCTGGATCATATGGTAGTTCTATCCTTAATATTTTGAGGAATCTCCATACTGTTTTCCATAGTGGCTGTACCAGTTTGCACTCCCACCAGCAGTGTATGACAGTTCCCTTCTCTCCACATCTTCTCCAACACTTGTTGTTTCCTGTCTTGTTGATTATAGCCATTCTGACAGGCGTGAGGTGATATCTCATTGTAGTTTTGATTTGCATTTCCCTGATAGTTAATGATGTTGAACATCTTTTCATGTGCCTGTTAGCCATCTGTATATCTTCTTTGGAGAAATGTCTGTTCAGGTCTTTTGCCAATTTTTTAAGTGGGTTTTTAGTTTTTTTGTTGTTGAGATGCATGAGTTCTTTGTATATTTTGGAGATTAACCTCTTATCAGATGGATGGTTTGCTAATATCTTCTCCCAGTAGTTAGATTGTCTTTTTGTTTTGTTGGTGGTTCACTTTGCAGTGCAAAAGATTTTTAGTTTGATGTAGTCCCATTTCCCCAGTACCCTCCAAAGTGAAAACCTCGTTTTTGTTCTCTATCCTGCCTCTTAGTCTTGCTTGGGTCCCCCTGTCTGTTGTTAGTCGTGGTTCTTCTCTTGGGCACCTTCTGAAATGCATTTAGATATTATCAAGTCTCTTTTATTTTACTAAAACCAAATACCTCGCTGGTCTCAAGTTCTGCTCCAGGTTCATCCCCGTCTCCTCCTCCCTCTTCAAGAGTGCTGCCTTCTCCTTTCCCTCTTCCCTCCACAACCCATTCGGTCCTCAGCCCTCCCCCAGCACCACCCGGCTTCTGCCTGACTACTGCTTTTCCGCAGCTTCCACCAGATCCACCAATGGCCACTTTTGGGTTTGACCATAGAAACTGTTCACGCTTTATTGTCTTGAGCCATTGCAACATTTGACACTTAAAACTCTTCCCTCCCTGGCTGTGCTCTATCTTTTTTTTTTGCTTTGTTTTGCCTGTCCTTCAGAATTTCATCCTCAATACCCTTCTCATTCTGCATCATTATTCCCAAGAGTTTTCATCCTCTCCCTGGTTTCCATTACCTCCAGTTGGTGTGCTAATTATTTCCAGGTGTATTCTTGCCTGAGCACCAGATCTATGGAGGGAATTGTCCTCTAACCACTTCAATTTGGATCTGCCAAGGACATCTCAATATGTCTCAAAGGGATCTGATCTAATGAGCTCCTTACACTGTATTCTGTGAACAGGACAATCATCCATCCATTCCATTGGCCAAACCTGCATTCTGGGTGTCACTCCTGATAACTTCCCCAACCTCATCCTCCACATCCCAGCAGTGAGTAAGTGCTGTAGATTCTGCATCTTCTCTCACACTCAAATCCATTCAATTTCCTTCTTAGTTGCCACCACCTTAGAGCAGTTTTCAGCCTTGAACGTTTCTCTACATTCTGTTTATTCAGGTTTAAAGGCTAAGATACCACACAACACCCAGAACACCTGGAAGGTGGTATTGCCTCCTCCTCAATCCCAGCATATATTCCGTGTTAGTGGCTCTCAGTATGGTCCCTGGACCATCAGCATCAATATGACCTGGGAGCTTGTTATAAATATAGGTTCTCAGACTGTATGCCAGACCTACTGGATCATAAAACCTAGGTGTAAGGCTCATTTTTTCAAAAGCCCTCTGGATGAGTCTGACGCATGGGAAAGTGTGAGAATCCTTCTTCCAGGTAAACTGAGCTACCTAAGGTTACCCAAATAGGTTGAGACCCAGCTCACATCCAGGCCTTCATCAGGTCTCTCTAGAATACTATTTCCTTCTACTCACTAACTTCTTCCACTAACTAAAGGACACAGCTTAGACATAAGTTCCTTCAGGGAGTCTTTCTTAATTTTGACAGTGGTAGGTGTCTCACCTATGGGGTCCTGAATCCCTGTGTGTTTGCTCCTGCTGTGAAAACAAGTTCTTTAGGTTTTAATTGGATGAGGACAGGAACTGTGTATCCTTAGTGCCTAGCAAAGTTCCACATCCAGAGTTGGCCCTAAATAAATATTTGTTAAAGTCAGTGAATGCAGCCAATTAAATTAAATTATGAAAATCACACAACTTGACCTATACAAAATGCTTTGCAAATGGCAGCAACAAATGAAACATTTTTGAAGTTTGCCATCAGGGTATTTCTTGTCACATCACATCTCCATATACCTCTTTTCTCCTCATTGGCAAGCTCTCCATAAAGAAGAATGAGCTAAGGTTAGTTTTTCTACCTTGGGATTTCTTTGTTTGGTGCCCGTGAGGAAGAGCAGGTGGGCCAGGAAGACGCAGAGTGAGAGCTGCAGGTGGAGGGAGGTGCGGGTGTTCTGGATAGATCTGCACAGGAGAAAGATGAGGGCCGCCATGAGGAGACACAGCAGAGAGACACTCAGCCCCACTGGTGATCACAGTCAGCACAGGAGCTTACTGAATCCAGCAAAAGAAAAAAGATATCAACTCATTTTGGACCTTTGTATTCTTTAATAAATTTACAATTATTGTAAATAGGGTAAAATTGCTTAATTTATTATACATTCTTGATCTGGAGTACCATTCAGCACTTAAAAAATTATGTTTTCAGACCACTTATGGATATTAGACAGTGTCCATGACAATGTTAAATTTACAAAGCTGTATATATACTACATGGATCAGGGTCTCTCAATCTCAGCGCTGTTGACGTTCTGGGCTGGATGATTCTCTGTCGTGGAGGGCTGTCCTCTGCATTGTAGGATATTTAGCAAAACCCTCTGACCCACTAGATGCCAGGAGCACTCTCCCTCACCAAGTGGCGACAACAAAAAATGTTTCCTGCCATTGCCAAATGTCCTCGAGAGGGCAAAGTTGCTCCCAGTTGAGAACCACTGATATGGAGTATGGTCACACATTTGAAAAAGAATACACGCATAAAATTACAGGATTTATTTTTTAAATTAATTTTCATTATCTCTGCATTGTAGAGATCTTTCTTGTTCTTTGTAATTTTCTGTATTTCCCATTTTAAAACCAGCAAGCATACATTGTCTTAATTAAATAAAATCAATATATATTTAAATCCTTCACTGAATATAAATTTGGAATAAGATTTATTTTATAAAAAATGTAATTATCAGGGGGCCAGCCCGGTGGCGCAAGCGGTTAGGTGCGCGCGCTCCGCTGCGGCGGCCCGGGGTTCGCTGGTTCGCATCCCGGGCGCGCACCGACGCACTGCTTGGTAGGCCATGCTGTGGCGGCGTCCCATATAAAGTGGAGGAAGATGGGCACCGATGTTAGCCCAGGGCCGTCTTCCTCAGCAAAAAAAAAAAAAAAAAAAAGGAGGAGGATTGGCGGATGTTAGCTCAGGGCTGATCTCCTCACACACACAAAAAAAAATGTAATTATCAGACTCTAATTGCTTAGTAATACACTTAAGACCGTGCCTTCATCACACTGGATGCCATAAGTACTGCAAAACTGGAGAGGCGACTGCAGGAACATACCGTTTGTGTCACATACAAAAGATGACATGACAGCCTTCATTGAACTAGGCCATTTTGTGCCAGTAGACACATAGAGGCCTTTCAGTTCCATTTTTCATCTGAAAAGAGAATAATAACCTTGTTATATTGTATTTTACAATCACTTCAGTCAGTATATGTAAATATATGTATCAATATATGTAAATCTATTAGAGTTAACAATTTATGCATATTTGAGGGTAAAACACAGGTATAATTGCACAGGTATATTGTTGATTGAATAATCCCTCCCACATTTGCTCCCTCCCTCATATCTCTACTCCTTGACTATAATTGTGTCCTATGAGCCCCAATCTTATCTTTGTATGAATAACTTGAACAGGTCTAGCCCAAGGGATGGAAAATTATGACCCGTGGCAGATGTGAACCACTGCCTGTTTTCATGTGCCTCTGAGCTAAGAATTCGTTTTACTGTTTCAAATAGTTGAAAAAATAAAAGAACAATATTTCATGACACTTGAAAATTGAACAAAATTCAAATTGCGGCATCCATAAGCGAAGTCTTGTTGGAACACACCTATTCGTTATGTAGCTGATGTTGCACTACAGTGGCAGCATTGAGTCATTTTGTCAGACCATACGGTTAGCAAAGGTGAAAATAATTAGTGTCTAGTCCTTTACTAAAAAAATTAGCTGACCCTTGTTTGAGCCTACCAGCTATGAGTGACCAGCTTTAGACCAACTGGAGAACTTTGCATCCAAAGTGGGGAAAAGAACTATTGTTTGTTGAAAAACTGCTGAGTGCATCAACTATGTTATATCATTAAGTTACCACAACAACCCTAATGAGGAAACTAAATCTCAGAACATCAAAAACTTGCCTAGGGGCCAACCCCCTGGCATACTGGTTAAGTTTGGCCAGCTCCACTTTGGCGGCCCAGGTTTGCAGGTTTGGTTCCTGGGTGCAGACCTACACCACTTGTCAGCCATGCTGTGGCAGTGACCAAAGATTGGCACAGTTGTTAGTTCAGGGTTAATCTTCCTCAACCAAAAAAGAGAGGAAGATTCGCAACAGATGTTAGCTCAGGGCAAATCTTCCTCAGCAAAAAAAAAAAAAAAAAAAAACACCTCGCCTCAAGGTCAGGCTGCTGGAAGAGTCAGAAATGGACCTACTGTTTCTCATCAAAGCAGTTTTCACTGGACTCTTTCTTTTTGGCATAAAATATCTATGATGCCCTCTCTGGACCCAGCAGCTCTTGCAATAATAAACAGGTAGCAGCCATACTTAGTGGGATATACTGACACGTGAGATGCCCTTGTATTTGTTTCATAAAACATGTTCTTGGGTCAGCCCTGGTGGATCGTGGTTAAGTTCGCGTGCTCCACTCCGGTGGCCCGGGGTTTGCAGGTTTGGGTGCCGGGTGCAGAGCTACACACCACTCCTCAAGCCATGCTGTGATGGCATCCCGTATACAAAGTGGAGGAAGACTGGCACGGACATTAGCTCAGGGACAATCTTCCTCAAGCAAAAAGAGGAAGATTGGCAACAGATGTTAGCTTAGGGCCAATCTTCCTCAAAAAAAAGAGAGAGAGAGAGACATGTTCTTAAAATCTGAAGTCCAGTGCCAATATTTAAAATTTATTCTAGGATATGAGAGACTTGAAGAAAATATTGAGTCACTTGTTCTAAAAATTTCAGGAAATTCTTCAAATGGAAAAACCCCAATGCCAGGCTGGCCCCTGCAGACCTGGTTTACAGGCCTGCACCAGTGGTCCCCAGCACAAGGCTAGCCGTGTGAACATAGGCTTCAGACCTGCCTCAGTGCCAGGCCAGCCTCTGGGGACCCGAGGAGGTGAAAGACCTGTACATGAAAACTATAAAACATTGCTGGAAAAAGTGAAGAATTACAAATCAATGGAAAGATATCCCATGTTCATGGCTTAGAAGAATCAAATTGTTAAAACGTACGTACTACCCAAAGCAGTCTACGGATTCAATTTAATCTCTATCAAAATTCTAATGGTATTTTTCATGGAAACAGAAAAAACAACCCTAAAATTCTTATGCAACTGTAAAAGACCACAAATAGCCTAAGTAATCTTGAGAAAGAAAAACAAAGATGGAGGCAACACACTTCTTGATTTCAAAGTATACTGCAAAGCTGTAGTAATCAAAACAGTATGGTACTGGCCTAAAAACAGAAACATAGGCAAATGGAACAGAATAGGGAGCCCAGAAATAAACCCACAGATATATGGTCAACTAATCTTTGACAATGGCACCAAGGACACACACGGGGAAAGGATAGTATCTTCAATAAATGGTGCTGGGAAAACTAGAAATCCACATGCAAAAAAATGAAATTGGACCCTCATCATAAACCATACACTAAAATCAATTCAAAATAGTTTAAAGACTTAAACATAAGACCAGAAGCCATAAAGTCCCCAGAAATAACATAGGGAGAAGCTCCTTGACATTGGTCTCAGCAATGATTTTTTTTGATTTAACACCTAAGCACAGGCAGCAGAAGCAAAAATGAACAAGTGGGACCATATCAAACTAAAAAGCTCCATGTGGCAAAGGAAACCATCAACAAAAGGCAACCTACTGTATAGGAGAAAATAGTTACAAACCATTTATCTAGGGGTTAATATCCAAAATATATAAGAGACTCCTACAACTCAATATAAAAAAAAAACCCAATCACTCAATTAAAAAATGGGCAAAGGACCTGAACAAACAATTCTCAAAAGAAGACATGCAAATAGTAAAGAGGTACATGAAAAGGTGCTCATCATCGCTAATAATCAGGGAAATGCAATTTAAAACCACAATGAGGTATTACTTCACACCTCTTAGGATGGCTATTATTTAAAAAAAGAAAATGGAACCCTAAGGGTAAGAACTGTTGGTGAGGATGTGGAGAAACGGGAACCGTTGTGCATTGTTGGTGGGGAATATAAATTGATATGGCATTAAGACAACAGTATGTAGGTTCCCTAAACAACGAAAAGTAGAACTACCCTATGATCCAGCAATACTACTCCTGGGTATACATCCAAAGGAAACAAAATCAGGATCTCAAGAGATATGTGTACTCCCAGGGTCATGGAGGCATTATTCACAATAACCTCGAGAAGTGTAAAGTGTTTCCTGGTTGAGACAGAAGATGCCATTGCCTAATAGCAGAATAAAGAGTACTGCAGTGGAATCATGATGCAAAGGTGCAGAGTACTAGGGAAGGAGATTCAGATCTGCAAATGGGAGCTAGTCTGGAGCCCATGTTGAAAGGAACCCCATTCCAGAGAGCTCCTCCCAGGATGAGAGGATCCTGTTCCAGTAGCTCAGAGGCTGAGGGGAGGCTTCTAAGATGCCAACTGGGGGAGTGGCCTTGGGGCATCATGGGTTGCCTGCAGGTCTCTTGCGGGATCAGTGCCAAAGATGCTCCATGAGAGAAGCAGCCAGTGTCTGGGCATCAGAAATACCTGGAGACCCAATTCTAGGTGACAGCAGCTGCAGCCACCTGAGATGATAGCCTTTTCTTTGCGCTGGAGAGGTCATAACGGCAACTGGCTTGTGGCAAAGAGGGTGGAAACAGCATTGGATCCAGAGCAGGAGGATCTGAGAATGAGTCCCAAATTTTCCTCTTTAGTAGCGTATCACATAGTGATTAAATCTCAACCTCCTTGAATCCATTCCATCACCTATAAAATGCAGTACCTTCCTTGCTCACTCTACAGGACTGTCATGAGAACCAAATTGGATAGAGTTGGTGAAAGCTTTTGAACCATGTGCTTCACCTTGGAAATAAGGTACAATGGTCTACTCCTAGTTCTAAAATGCTTTTGTCTTGTGGTCAAGGAGTTGTTATTTGTGTACTTATCTTACATTCATGTGTAATCAGATTACAAACTCCTTAAGCCCAGTAACTTTTGCAATCGGCTTTGTTTTACTGGTATTTTCCTTTATTTAAAAAAATACGTTCCTGACATTTTATCACAAATGGTCAGGCAGATTGCACGCTGAACACCCAAATACCCACCACCCAGACTCTACAGTTGCTAACATTCTTCTGTATGGCTTTCATCACTTATTTATGCAGATATCCATCCATCAATCACTGCATGATGGGTCAGTTTATTTTTTATGGTATTTCCTTCTCCTCTCCCTCCTTAACCACATCCTTGATTCTGATCTTATTGAACGGTTCCTTTGGCGGCCCTACCTGAAAGTAGGATTTCCATCCTCTGGGAAATAAAGTCCTTTTACACTGATTATAATGTCTGCCATGTAAGGGTACTATTTCATGTACTCACATCTTATTTCTCCATATCGGTGCTTCTGAACCAGGTGTTATTTGTGCCCCTCAGGGAAAACTGGGTACTATCTGGTGATATTTTGGTTTGTCATGATGTCGGGGTGGGGAGAAAGTTGGTTCTGGCATCTAGATACCATTTTGCTGCCAATTGTTTTATAATGCAAAGGCAGCCCCCACAACAAAGAATGCTTCAGCCCCAATATCAATATCGCCAAAGTCAAGAAACCATGCACTAGATAAGTTATAAGTCCCCCCAGGATAGCAGCTGAGGGTCCCCATTGAAATATGAACTGGGAAAATACCCAGAAAGAATGTTAGATATGTGGTTAGACTGAGAGTGACCAGTGACAATCCTTCCACCCATGATTTCATTATTCTAGGACATAAGTAACACTCTGTGGATGATCCAGGAATCCTGGCCTGTGTAGGTTCTGAAAGATTATTATTTTAATTGCGGGCCGTGAATTTTTTTTTGCAAAGACAACCCATTTTGAAATACATACATTCAAGCAGATGCCTTGCGAGGAAGCGTGACTGGTGTGGGCTTACCCATAAACTGTGTCTCTACCCTCCGTCTGCCCTCTGTGGTTTGTTTCTGAGCCACACTGTATGCTGCCGATTGAACGCTCTGAAGATGCAGAGTTACCACCACAGCCATTTCTTCTTTCTTTCAGGTAGTTCCATGGGCGGTAATGTTGGTGAGGAGATCAAAAGAATTAGCTATTCCCTGCCATAAAATATAGATAATGTCACTAAGGAAATGGAAAGAGATGTCTGAAACTGCTCATTCTGTGCCCAGATCTTTCTCTAAAGCATTTGGAACTAAACAAACACCTTCCTTGGGGATGCTTGTCTTCCTACATATCAAGATGATAGGTGCATTGCAAGTGAATGCTTGGGAAATCAATGCAATTCTTCAAACCTGGTAGGAAGTAACTCTGTTCTGCTGGTGTCAGATCACTTCTTGAAAAACTAGGGATGAATGCTGCTCTGCCTTCCTGTCCCACATTCTACCTTTTCTGTCATTATTTTTCCTGTATGTGTTGCTTTTCCTGTTCCCGTTCTCTTTCTTCTGTCCTTTATTCTCTTACTGTAAAGATCCATTGTTAACCAATTGAGTAAAACAACAACTATATCAAAAATATAGTAAAATGAATAGAGTTAATCAATATGGTGAAAGAATCTGGTGAACTATCAGTGACTTCATGTATTGGGGCAGCAAAGGACACCTGTTTTCACCTGTTTACCTAATGAATTAGGCAAAATACATGTAAGTCTGTGGGCTTCTAGGTTGAGGAGCTTTTAAGGGATGGGGGTGGAGGGAGAGAGAAGCATACCGTCCTCAGTACACTCAGAGACCTCTTTTGGAAACAGTTTTAATTATGAAAAATTCTCTGAACCCCATGTCTTATTAGTGATCTGGATAATTATTCTGTATGTGCTCCCCTTTTCTTCGAAAATGAACTAGGATTCCAGTGATCTGGCCTGCTATCCAGAGGAGTGAGAGGAAACCCCAGGAGCCATTTGTAATAGTTTTCAACCACCTTGTGCATTAGAATCATCTGGCAAGTTAGATAATACAGGCAATAGAGCTCTACCCTCACAGATTCTGATTGAACCAAGACTCAGTATAAGTACATTTTTTACAGCCCTTCAAGTCTTTCTAATGTTTGGTCAAGTTTGAGAATCACCAAGCATGAAAAGATATTAAAATATTAGAAAGGATTTCAAACCTTTAAAGACAGTGTCGCATTCCCATTTCCACACCTATGTGAGAGCCTCCTAAGTCAGAGCAAACCCATCTACTGTTATTCCAATAATTTGTGGAATTCACCTAGAAAAACACACATAAGAAAGGTGATTTGGACATTTTCTTTATACCACAGAGATCTGGGCTTCATAGAAATATGTGTATTTAACTTGGGCAGACAAGACTTTGAGTGGCTGAGAGTTCATGTGACCATGACATTGACTTAAAGCTAATTATGCATTTATAGAGAGTTAGTACAATTTTCCAATAGGTCTTCTCAGGACAAGTCTATATGTAAAAAAAAAAAAAAATCAGTCCTAAGAGATTTAGTATCTGAATTGACCACTTGAGTGATATTTTGTGACATTCAACATACTTAGTATTAAAGAAAGGCATGTTCAACTGAGATTCAGAAAAAAATGAAATTTTAATGACTTGAGCTATGAGTTATTAAAACATATAAAGCTGCATTAACTAAAAATTTTGTTCCTGATAGGGAAATAAGCAAATAGGTGAAATGAAGAGAGCAGAGAGTGTAAGAACTAAATCCGTGTGTGTGTGGGATGCCCAGCTCCAGGGGTGCAATAAGGCTAATGGTCACTTCTCTATCTGATTCACAAAACAATTGCAGAAGAGTACACAGAATTCCTATACATGCCTCACCACGTTTTACTTATCATATTGCATTTTGAAAAGTTGTATTTTAAATTAGCGGGTATCTAATGAATAAATAAGGATGGTACATTTGGGTTCGTGTTTGGAAAAAATATCTACCACACAACATATTCAAAAATGTTGCAAGAGACTTAAGTATATTCTGTCTCCCCTTTTCATGCCCAGTCCACAAGTTGATGATGGTGTGAAACTCACCTGGACTTCACAGTCTCTGGAAAATTTATTTTTGCCAAGTTGAGAACAATTAGGGGTCATTTCTAAGAATGAAAAGAAAAACAAAGGTTGGAGAGAGTTCCTTCTTCAAGGTCAGGAACTAGTTGACCTTACAAGATGAAAAAAATTCTCCCCGTTTTTCTTCTCAGATTCCTGTAGCATCAAGTATCTAAAAGTGAGACAGGATCAAGTTTT
Organism: Diceros bicornis minor; assembly: GCF_020826845.1. NCBI lineage: Eukaryota > Metazoa > Chordata > Mammalia > Perissodactyla > Rhinocerotidae > Diceros > Diceros bicornis. Next base: position 381,812 of record NW_026691130.1, on the reverse strand, counting down.
CTAAAAAAAAAAAAGTTTGGAGACTCAGGGAGACAGAGTAGCATTAATGAAGAATGTTTACCTTCAAAAGTTCTTAAATATTTCTCTCAAACTCCTTATACCATCTCTATAGACTATTCCCTACACTAGCCATGGCCCGTTTTATTATATAAAACAGTGTAACCTATCACCAGCATTGGTGGGCAAGAATTCTTGACATGATTAGTATGATATGGACCCTGCCCTATTTTTAGAGTATTGTTGTAGTTGGCCTAAGACGGTGGTTCTCAAACTCTGGTGTGCATCAGCACTGCCTGGAGGGCTTGTTCAAACATGCTGTTGGGTCCCATCCCCACAGATTTCAATTCAGTAGGTCTGGGGTGGGGCCTGAAAATTTGCATTCCTAACAAATTCCCAAACATTCCAATCTCCTGACTGACATGGATGCATCTGCTTCTGAACCAAGGACAACTCTTACCCAATTTCATTAGTCTCATCTCCTACCTGAAAGTCAAAATACCCACTCATCACGTTGCCCTCATTTCCTGACAGCACCATTTACAGAATAAATCCTTGCTTCCTTAGCTCTCCTCAAAGCCACCTGGCGTAAGGCCAGACCCTTCAATAACCCCATTCTATCATCTTCTTAGTGAAACACTGAAGCTTCCCAATGGGAGGTACACTTTGCTGCAGCACATTAATAAACCTAACACTGTGGACTTCATCTGCATTCCTGGTGGCCCACAGACACTGGGCTTTATCACTACTTACCCGTGCGTTCTTCCTCTTCATGTGTGAAGTTTGACTTTCCATTACTTGGAGCCAAACCAGGTTGACAGGTACGAAGGTAGCTTCCAATTGGATAGGTCTAAGAATTTGGGGGTGGGCAGGCAGTGCTATTGTGGAATTCATCCTCATCTGTGAAATGGAGCAAACAGTTCATAATCAAACCAGCTGAATGTATACGCTCCACCTATCCATTGGCGGTGGTGCACAAGACGTTTCTGTGGACTGACAGCATCAGAAATATTTAGAGATAATTGTTGAAAATATAAATCCCAAAGTCAGTCTCAGACCCAGTAAAAATGAATTTCAGAGGAGGTGGGATTTAGAATCTGATATTTTCAGAAAAACGCTAGGTGATTTCATTCAGCATACAGGTTTGGGAGCCATTGATATGGACGGCTGGACTGAAGAGATAAGAGATTTTCCTAAGATACTAAGATCTTAAAAACTATCTGAGTGTATGTTCTTTGGGAGAATTCTTAGCAGTAACAGCCTTCTGTGCAAAGAGATAATAATTCTCCAGGATCACAGAAATAATCAAAATGGGAATAGAAGACTAAACTAGTAATACAATATCAACATCTAGGACAGAGACTGGAAAAATGGGAAAAAGTCATCTGTTATGCTGTTATGATTCTCATTTGTTTCCTGCTTTTTGCTTTTGATAATGTGCACAGGCTTCTCTATTTGCTTAGTAACATTTCCAACTAGAGATGGCCTTGGGCTTTGGTTGAAAACTCTGGTCTATTAGTTAGTTATTGCAGAATAAGTTAAGACTCTAAGGTGTGGACTACTTTCAACATTCACTGTTATTTTTTAAAAGCACCCGATAAAAGAGAAAAATCAATTGTGGTCCTGGCGTCACATTTCAGTTCTATGACTTGTCTTCCTGGCATCTGTGCTCACTTCGGCAGCTTTCCTCTAGAATCTCACGCCATATTCTAAGGAACTGGTTCAATTTTGCTGCATCTAACTCCGTTCTGATTTTCTAAGGCTGTTACTCTATTTGGACTTACCGTTGCAATCTTCTGTGTCATTTGTAAAATTCTGCCTTCCAGAACATGGAATAAATCCTGTGTCAGTGGTAGATTCATAACCCTTTGTGATGTTATTGCACGTTGCATTTGGGGGACAAGGAGTGGAGATATTTTCACATGTCACAGCAACTGTTAGAGTGGAGGAGAGGATAGGAACTCAGTTTAGACCCTGGGCTGCATCAAGTCAACTGGAATCTTTGTTACTTGAATCCTTTTGTGTGCTGAGTCTGACACAGGGCAAGTGGTACACACTTTGTAAACATTTGTTCAATGGACGATCTATGAACATGATTGGTGTTGCCAGCTTATGTTATTAGACAAAAAAAAAGTTTTCTTTCAGCAGTGATTAAAACTCTTTTGGAAAACCTTGGAGCAATCCTCTTGCACAGCCCTACTCAAGGTGTGGTCTCTGGACCAGCAGCATCAGCATCACCCGGGAGCTTGTTACAAATGCAAATTTCCTGGCTCCACCCCAGCCCTACTGAATCTAAGTCTGGGTCCTGGGCTAGGAATCTGTTTGAACAAGCTCCCCAGGGGATGACGATGATGCTCAGGCTTGAGAACCTCTGCATCTCGGCTGCTTCTAGAATAAAAGAGTTCTCTGATGAAAACCCTAAGAATTTTTAATAAGACTTGATTTAGAATTTCTTGACCTGTATTTCATTCTTTTACATCAACGCAGTGAGGTGTCATGAGTCACCCTGTCACTATTTAAAGCCATGGTTTCCATCAGCCAGAATCCCCAGGTTCCTATTGGACTTCTTACACCTCAGATTGTTTTCAGCACCAGTTCTATTTCTAGTTCTTCCTTCTTTATCACCTCACCAAACCTATAACTCATTTTCTCTCTCCTCATGAGGCTTTCTCTCTAATCCCCTCCATCTCCTCTCCTTTTCCCAAGATCCAAGTCCTTTTCATATCTTCTTATCCATAATGGTCCTATCTCACACCCTTTCTCCATCATCTCTGGAAGCAGATGGCTATGATTCAGGGGGCAGATTTATTTGTATAAGATTTAATTTTTAAATTACTTTTAATTTCATTAGTTGTGATATTGAAACTTTTGTATTTAAGCCAAATGAGATAAAATTATAAATCAAGAGATTTATGCTCTAACATATGATAAAGTAAGTAAAAAAATTTAAAATTGTGTCCCAAACCATGCGTCCAAATTGTTCACCTGGGAGATTATGTACTCCTTTCAATAAATACACTCCATATAATATATTTTAATTCTTTTCTCTTCCTTTTTTTTTTGGTCTTCTTCCCTTTTTGGCCCCTCTTCACACCTATACATTTTGTCCTTGGACACTATTACTGAGAAAGACAAGAAAATTCACCTCATTTTCACTTTTTCTTCCAAATGGTATTTTTGAAAAGAAATAAAAGACATACCATCTTCAACTGAGGAAGATACACCACTTTGAATACCATTTTGTATGATTTCTGACATTTCACTTTGAACAACCACTTGGGGAAAGGATGAAATGATCTGTGTCCGTTGAGCCGCTAGGTAAGCCCTGGGTCCTGAACTCACTAATGCATTGCTTCTGCAGGCCTCTGAAGAAGTGTTCTTCATTGCTGGTGTGCAATAGAGAAGTCATCTGATTTCCAACATTATGATCAGTGTCTGAGTTGGAGGAAATAGAAACAACAGTTATTGTGCACTTATTCTGGCGAGTACTGAAATAGGCAGTTTACTGGAGTTATCTTACTTAATCATTGAAGCAGGCCTCTTCGTACAGTAACTCTTCTTTTTTTTTTTTTTTGAGGAAGATCAGCCCTGAGCTAACTTTCATGCTAATCGTCCTCTTTTTGCTGAGGAAGACCAGCTCTGAGCTAACATCTATTTCCAATCCTTCCTCCTTTTTTTCTCCCAAAGCCCCAGTAGATAGTTGTATGTCATAGTAGCACATCCTTCTAGTTGCTGTATGTGGGTCACGGCCTCAGCATGGCCGGACAAGCGGTGCGTTGGTGCGCGCTGGGATCTGAACCCAGGCAGCCAGTAGTGGAGCGCACACACTCAACCGCTAAGCCACAGGGCCGGCCCTCATACAGTAACTCTTAAGGCCATTTTACTGACCAGGAAAATGAGATTCAAAGAAGAGAAGTCACTTGCCCATGGTCTGTCAGCTAATAGATTGCAGGACGGATAGATTCTGGCATACTAGGGAAATATATTCACAGGGGCTATTACAGCACACTGCTTCAATGTGCACGCGCATCATTGTGGACACACAACAGTTGTAATGGGGTCTCATTTTAGGTTTTCCCAGGAAAAACTACTGATGGATAATTCTGGTCTTTAGATTCCATGTAATTTTCAAATTATGTGCAAATATTTTGCACCCTCTTATCTTCCTTAACAGCTATAAATCCATATCCTTTCTGAATCTAAATCAGCTTCCAGTTTAGCAAGTAATGTAATACTCAAATGCAAATATCGTAGATTTACATTCCAATGAAAACCTATACATGCTCATTTGATTAAGGTGTTATTTTTAGGGAAAAAAAGAAGTATATTCAAGTAGACAAAAGAGCCATATATATTCTGCAAAATATTGCAAAAATGTTACCTATTGTAGATGCCCCTCTATGGCCGCAGGAAGTGAAGAAGCAATGAGATTACTCTCTTATGGTTATAAAGAATGAGTATCAGAAGCATTTGAAGGGTCATTATTTTTACATAATGGAAACAATTGACAAAATGTCCTTTTCTATTATTTTCTAAGAAGTTATTTATTAACAAGGGAGTGAAGCATTCTGCCTTATCTCATTTTGCAATTAAGAATCTAGTTAAATGTAGCTTTGATTAAAATAACGTCTATCATTACTAAGAATTTATCACACATAAGGCATCCCACGAAATGTTGTGCAGATGTTCTATTTATTTTATTGCATTTCCTCAAAATAGTCGTATCCTATACAGATTATTGTTCCCATTTCAAGTTGAGGAAGAAGCAACCTAGAGAGGTTCCATACTCCCCCAAGGTCATCTGTTGGTATCTATGGGAGCAGAGGTTCAAGTACATTTGTCTAACTGTAGATCAAATAGCATTGGCCTCCATTCTCTGTGTGATATTCTCTTCATTACTTAAGAAGTTCACTTACCATCTCTATGCCACACTTTCTCCATCGGAAACAGGTTGAGGACAAGGTTTGTCTTTCTTACCTCCAAATGGTTGTAGGATAACACAAAATCACACACAGGGACTGTGTTGAAAACCCAGTGCTGTAGAAATGCAAGAGGTACTAACCACTTCCTTCACCATTAACAAACCTTGGGTTGAAAACTTTTGAATCTCAATGAAAGCAAGAAAGCAGTAGAGTCCTGAGAGGGAACAAAGATAATTTAGGTTAATAGCTGGCATCCACAAATGCCCTCTGGGTCTTGGAGTCGGCCTGGGGCTGACCTTTTTTGCCATCCTGCACATTGCAGAGTTCAGTACTGTCTCTTAGTTTCGGCCAAACCAGGTGCAGAAGTTCAATTAGGGAAATACAGTGTGCCACTGGCATAACTCCAAGATTTACACTCTAGCCAATGGCCTTTCACATTTTTGATGGTGGAGAGACCATTATAAGAGTGGATAATTGGCCCTTGGGAATCAGATTTGATGTTATTAAGGGACTGTTTCCTAGGAGTTTCGTTCTCTAGAAACTAAAGTATTGCCAAAAAAAAAGGAAAACACGAAAGTTGGACAGAAACTCAAGAGTGAAACAGAGTCAACAATTAGAGGTGTATTCTTATTTAGTTGGGATTGTCACCAATGTCACATTTTAATGACACAGGATTTTAAGATGCATGTAAGATTAAGACTGGTGGCTAGTCCTTGTGAAGTCTCAATTTTATGATGCCATCTTTGCCATTATTATTTCCTTGACATTTTCCCTCCCCTCACCTTTACCTCCACACAAACACATACACACACATACACAACCACCACCACTAACATCAACAACAAGGGTTCATGGATGACATAGGATGGATAAAGCGATGCTACAGCTTAGGAGACTAAAAGAAGATGGAGATTATAACAGTGATCTGAAGACAACTGTCTTTTAGGTTCCGCAGTTTATCTGCAGGCTTGAACCACACGTTAGATATTTTTCTCTTTGGAGAGGGAATAAGCTGTTTAAGCCCTTACCCCAGAAAAGCAGCACTCCTCTTGTAGCCAGAGATTTGAGAGCTATTTCCTGACAAAAGTCAGAGACACACCTGATCCCTTATTTCTCCCACCTGTTTCATTAGAATCTTCAGCGATTATGGTCTAGTCATGTAAAACAATACACAATTTTCCTTATTACCAAAATTGCATGATTTTAGTAGAAAACCAGGTAAGCAAAGAGAGACAAAAATGAAAACTGAGTCAACTGTAAGTTCATCTTTCAAAGATATTCCCTATTAACATTTTGGTGCTTTGTCTTCCAGCCAATTTTCCTCTTATGTAGATAAACATAAAAATTTCATTTCACAACGTTGTTATCCTATAATAGCTAAACTTAGTTTTTGCTCAAAAATAGACTCCGATTTGATTTTTAATGACTAGATTACTTAATTGAAATTTATTATAATATCTTTAACCAGCATCCTATCAACAGACACTTAAGAGTTTGGAAAATTTTCAATATTATCAATAAGGTTACATGGAAGGTCTTCTTTGGTTCATCATGAATTGGACAAGGTCCCATTGTTCTCAGACATCAATGGGGAAGAACAAGTTGGACCTGATTCCAATCACCTTGTGATGGCCTTTACCCCAGTTAAGGACTCTTGAATCACAAATATCTCCGTAATTTCCAGCATAGTAGTTAGAGCTCTGCATACCATTATCTCTGTCTCCTCAAACAGCCCAACATCTTCACCAGCTCCTGTGGCCCCAGAAAAACCACAGTGACACCAGGGACCTCTGCTACAGCAACCAGTTTTTCTGGAAACCACTCCAACCTGGAAGGAAGAGAATAAATCCCCCTTTTTCTGCCTCTGTTTTATGTTTCCTGTGTGACATGACCTCTGCCATTTATACTTGTATGACTTTCCAGGGCTGCTGTAACAAAATAGCACAAAGTGGGTGACTTAAAACAAAAGAAATTCAATCTCTCCCAGTTCTGAGGCCTAGAAATCTGATATCAAAGTATCAGCAGGCCCTTCCTTGACTCCCCCAGCTTGTGGTGGTGGCCGCTAATCATTGGTGTTCATTGGCTGCAGCTGCAACAGTCCAATCTCTGCCTCTGTCATGAAATGCTGTTTCCTCTCCAACCAGTCATATTGGATTAGAGTCCACACTAATGACCTCATCTTAACTTGATCACATCTGCAAAGACCCTATTTCCAAATAAGGTCACATTCATAGGTTCCAGGGATTAGAACATCAACATATCTTTTGGGAGACACAATTCAACCCATAGCAATAGCCTTGCTCCAAGTCAGGAGAGGAGGGTTTGAGTGTGGGAGGCCATACATTTATGAGGTGGTTGCAAAATCTAGAACCCCCTGCCTCAGCCAGAGTCTCGTGTGTGTGTGTGGTGGTGCATCTTGCAATTCCCAAGTCAGTAGCCATGTAAGCCTTTCATTTTTTTATCTTAATATATTTTATTTAACCCAACATCTCCAAAGAATTATTATCTCAACGTGTAGTCAATATATAATTATTATTGAGGTATTATACATTCATATTTTTATATAAAATCCTTGAAACCCATAGTGTATTTTACATTTACAGCACATCTCAATTTAGACTAGCCACATTTCAAATTCTCAATGGTGACATGTAGCTAGAGGCTACCAGATAGGAAAATATGGTTTAAAAAAATAGATTTTATTTCTTATAACGGTTTACATTTATAGGTTTACAGAAAAATTAAGTGGAAATTATAGAGAGTTCCTATATATCCCCTCATCCCTCCCAGCATGGTTTTCCTATTATTAACATCTCGTTAGTAATCTATATAACTTATATAACATTATTACTGTAACATTATTAACTACAAATTATTAACTTTAGTGTGGTACATTTGTTATAATTCCTGAACCAGTCCAGATACATTATAATTAATGAAAGTCCATAGTTGGAATTAGGGTCACTCTTTGTGTTGTACATTCTATGGGTTTTGACAAATGCATAGTAATATGTATCCGCCATTACAGAATCATATAGAACTATGGTTTCACTGCCTTAAAATCCCCTTTGCTCCTAGGAAATTAGGAATGCTCCTAATTCTCAGGGAGAAGTTGGAACCATTTGTTTATTGAATGTTTTCTATGGGCCAGGCCTGTGCTAAGAGCTTCTCAAATGTTACCTCATTCACAACTCACAATAATTTCATAAATAAAAATATCATTACCCTCATTTAGAAATGAGCAAAATGAAGCATTCAAGACATTAAGAAATGTGCTCAGAGCCACACACCTGATATGAGGCAGAGTCAGGATTTGAACTCGGGTCTTCTGATTCCAAAGCATGTGATCTTTTGACAACATGGTACTGTGTGCTCCCTTCCGTGTCCTGGTTTTCTGTTCCTGAGGGGTGGTGGGCTGGGATCCATACAACTGCCAGGGTTGACACAAAAGGACTGAAACTGAATCTGGGATTGAGGTCCCAACTGATGTCAGCTACTGAGTCAGCAGCAATGAGTTCAGGTGACCTGACCCCTTTGAGTGGGCATGTGAGTGCAGGGCCAGCAGCTTTGATAAAGAAGGACAGAGAGGACGCTTAGGAAATGACTCTGAGAGACAGACAAATAGTAGGAAGCAGAACAGGGGCCCTTACCTCTGATGACTCTCTTCATCTGCCAAAGGGATATTCTTCTTGCTCTCTGAAGAAGTGATGCCAGCTTGTGTTTACCGAGGGCTAACTCTACCAGGCATGATTCTAAGTGCATCACACAGACGACCACATTTAATCTTCTCAACAAGCCTGAAAGGAAGGCACTATTACTATCACCATTTTACAGGTGAGGAATTTGAGACACAGCAAGGTTAAGTAATCTGCCCAAAGTCATACAGCTTGTAAGAGGAAGTAGTAGTATACCACGCAGAGGGGCACTTGAGCCAAAATTCTCAACCTCTGTGTTCTACACTTCTCTAGGACACAATGGCAAATGTTTGTTGGAGCAGGGAGGGTGTTGTCTGTGGTGCACACCACCCAGGTGCCCCAGAAATGAATGAAGCCAACATTTCTACAAAGACACATGCCATGGATAATTGCAGACAATAAGAAGTGGAATGTTCTACACCTGGTGCCCTGTCACCTTGTAAGCATAAACACATAGCCATCAAATTAAATGGTATTTATTATGCAAGACCCTTTGGTTTCAGTCTGCTTGTGAGTTGTAAGAGCAGGCCTAGAGCATCCCTTTGTTTCCAATCCTTGTAGTTAGGAGTACTTGTTGAACCCTGATGAGAAGTGCATCTAAGTGGCAAACAATTATGAAATCCACCAAATGATTTTTGAGGAGAATCTCAGCATTCAAAGACTGCTCATGCATGACATCAGCACCTACAGGGATGCAAGGATGCTGCCCACACACCAGGAGTCCAAGGCTGTGGAGTAGTCCCTCCCAGGCAGAACCAAGACACCATCCAGGGAGACACCACGCAACGGAGAAAAGAGTACAAGGACTTGAGCGTGTGGAATTTATCACTTCTGAGGATTCCGCTTTGTCAACAAATGAATAATCCTGGAGACCTCGTGGAAGCCCAAATTCAAGGACTTCAGTGGAAATAGGCATGCAAGAGCTGTGAGACAGAGGGAGCCCATCTCACTGAATTAGTGAGGCTCTCGCTGGAGCCATTCAACTACTCTATTGTTCTATCGTTTGGCTGTTATTTAGCTTTCATAGAACTGGTGTATTTTAGAGACCCACACATTAGTTGTTGGTTTACACGATATGAAATAAAATGAGGGAATCTATGATTTCATTTTATTTATTGGAATTTGCACCTGATTCTTATTGTTTTAAATTAGCTATTACAAATACATTTGAGCAAAAGTTCTTAGTAACCTCATGCCCTCCTGTATTAGTCAGGGTTCTCAAGAGAAACAGAACCAGTTAAGATAGATAGATAACTATATCTACATCTACATCTACATCTACATCTATATCTACATCTACATCTATATCTATATATCTACATCTACATCTACATCTACATCTATATCTACATCTATATCTATATCTACATCTACATCTACATCTATATCTATATCTACATCTATATCTATATCTGGAGAGAGAAAGAGAGAGATTGATTAATTTTAAGGAATTGGCTTATGCAATTGTGGGGGTTTGGAAGTCCAAAGTCCAGAGGGCAGTCCTGCAGGCTGGACATTTCAGCAGGAGTTGATTTTGCAGTCTTGAGTCTGAAAGCGGTCTGGAGGCAGAATTCCTTCCTCTTTTGGGAACCTCAGTCTTTTCTCTTAAGGCCTTCAACTGATTGGATGAGGCCCACCCACATTATGGAGGGAACTCTGCTTTATTCAAAGTCCACTGATTTAAATGTTAATCACATTTTAAAAATACCTTCACAGCAACATCTAAACTGGTGTTTGACCAAACAATTGGGCACCATGGCCTAGCCAAGTTGACACATAAAATTAACCATCGTACCTCTCCTCTTGACCATCATCACCTTCCACCAAGGATGACATCTTACCTTCCAGTTCCTGCCTTTCCACTTCCAAGTAATTTATGATCTCCCCTCTTCCCCCACCATGCTAATCCATCTTTCCACTTTATCCCTATATCTGCACTGTCCCATACATAGCCACTAGATACACATGTCCTCTAAAATTTAAATTTTAATTAAAATTAAATGAAATAAAAAATTCAATTCCTCAGTAGCACTAGCCACATTCAGTTGCTCAATAGCCACATGTGGCTTGCAGCTACCGTATTGGACAGCGCAGAATAGAACATTTCCATCATTACTGAAAGTCTATTGGCCAGAGCTGCTCTAGATGGTTCTTCATTGTAACTTTGCCTTCACTATCTAGGCTTCTCTTCTCAGACATTGACTCCTTTTTTAAAAATTTATTTTTTTATTGAGGTAACAATGGTTTATAACATTATATAAATTTCAGGTGTAGATCATTCTATTTCGACTTCTTTATAGACTACATTGTGTTCACCACCAAAAGTCTAGTTTCCATTCATCACCATACAACTGTGCCCTTTTACTCCTTTCACTCTCCCCCCACCACCCTTCCCATCTGGTAACTACCAGTCTGTTCTCTGTGTCTATGTGTTTGTTTGTTTTTGTTGTTTTTTTAAATCTTCCACATGGGAGTGAAATCATATGGTATTTGTCTTTCTCCATCTGACTTATTTCATTTAGCATAATATCCTCAAGGTCCATCCATGTTGTAAATGGCAAGATTTCATCTTTTTTTGACTGAGTAGTATTCCATTGTCAGACATCAACTCTTAATCTCAGAGTTCCAGGTTTTCAGTCTCCTTCACCATCTGGATAGTCACATAAATCCATTGAGAACGTTGTAGAAAGTTGTTTTGGTGCATTTGCGTAATTGTTGCATGGAATGTTTGTGTATTAGTCAGGATAAGTGTGCCAGCTGCTGAAACAAACAACCTCAAAATATCAGTGGCTCAATATAGTGAAGGTTTAGTTCTGGCCCAAGACACAGTTCTGTGCTCTATGCTTTGCAATCATCCACTCTTCTTCCAGGGCCTCAGAGTTCTCCATTGGATCCTCTGCATCTAGCTGGCCAACTAAGGAAAAATAAGGAAGAGAGTGCAGGATGTTTGGAGGCCAGGCCTGGAAGTGGCTATATCACTTCTGCTCATACTTCATTGCCAGACTGGGTCATATAGACCCATCTAACCACTAGAAAGGATGAGAAACGTAGTCTTACTGAGTGCTAAGGAGGAAAATTAACAGAATGGTGAACACATAGTGTTATATCACGGCATGTAAAAAATGAATTCTATGTCAATGAATACTATCCCTCAAATAATGAACCATGTATATGTGTAAACTCTTCTGGGTCACAAAATATATATTTTACACATCTCATACAAGGAAAATAAAAAATATCAGTAGCTGTCAAATGATGAGTTTCGAGGCCATATAGAATGGAGGATAAGAAAGGATAGACTTTGGATTTGGAAAAGATCTTTTTGAATTCTAGCTCTACCACTAGCTGGTCAAGAACATACTGGCAGCATGATCTTAGGCCAGGTGCCCTCAAAGGACTGTTATTGGGTTTAAATAAGGCAATAAATGCTTATACTGGTGTAAATGCTCAATGGGTGGAGGGGTTCCATAGACATATTCATGTGGCATCACAGCCTTTCTCCCTACTTTCTACTTTTGAGTCATCTCTACTTAAAAGTGAATTTTCTAATAGCATAGGATGCAATGTCAAATATTTCTGAATAGTGATTGCAAAATGAAATACTTTCCATGTTCATGTCTGTTACAGGTTGAATTGTGTACCCCCTAAATTCGTATGTTGAAGTCCTAATTCCCAGCACTCCAGAATGTGACCTTATTTGGAAATAGGGTCATTGTGATATAATTAATTAAGATAAGGTCATACTGGAGGAAGGTGGGCCCCTAATCCAATATAACTGGTTTCCTTATAAAAGGGGAAATTTGGAGACACACATGCACACAGAGAGAATGCCATGTGAAAATGACATCAGAGATCGGGGTGATGCACCTCAAGCCAAGGAATGCCAAAGATTGCTGGCAAACTACCAGAAGCTAGGCGAGAGGTACGGAGCAGAGTCTTCCTCAGAAGGAACCAACCCTGCCCACACCTTGATCTCAGACTTCTGGCCTCCAGAACTGTGACACAATAAATTTTTGTTGTTTAAGCCACCCAGTTTGTGGTACTTTGTTATGGCAGCCCTAGCAAACTACATAATATAATATCCAAGCAGTTATTGACTCAAATATACAGGATTTAATTTTAAAATTGTGTGGTGTTTACATTTTAAAATGTAAAATTCTAATTTCAACATATTTCCAAAACCAATCTTCCATTCATTGATCCAACTGTTTCTGAGCTACAAAAACGGCAATTTCATATGGTTCACCCAAAGAGCCATATGTCTACTGAGATGAAACACTGGCTTTCTTTACTCTTTGCCTAATGGGGCCATTAGGGACCCATCTTTGGAACTAGACTCATTAACATTACACAGATTATCAGCTGTGACCCGGGCCAAGTCCCTTACCTGCCCTGAACCTTTTTCTCCTCTAAAAAAACAAGGGGGTGAAGCTAGATCCCCTCTAACTCGCAGCTAAGACATTCTGTAGCTTATAGGAAGACTTGTCCCTCTAGGCAGACTTCATGGCCTGTGGTCCAGGAAGTACAATCAGAGCTGTTTACAGAAATCAGCTCTGCTAATATAAACGGATTTAAGAACAATATTAAAAGGGAGTGCTCCAGCAAATTAAATATTCAAAGTGAAAAACTCTGCATTTAATAAAAGTCTGTCACCATTTAGAATGCATAATTTTAGCATAAATACTCTAGAAATATTCATTTAGTTTGCTATGTGTTATTGTTAATAAAGAGGGTCCTGCATTTAGATGTCATATGTCATTAATAAATCAACCATAGAATGCAAATTTTAATTATTTTGAATTATCTATTTACTGTTTAATTATATTTAATTTTAGACTCTCCTAAGATGGCCTAATAAAAATTTGGGATGCTAAATGATGCCTCACCTGGTTACTCTATGTATTTACTGAAAATAATTAGCTACATTAATTGTTTGGGGGATTTTTTTCCCTTAGTAAACTAATCTGGGTGAGAGGAGACCTAAATAAAATATGCTAAAAAGATGCATTTTTTTTTTTTGCCAGGGTTGTAGTACAATGTTGTTTGCACTAAAATCAGTAAAGTAAACCTTTGCACACTATGTGGAAATTAATAAACATAAACCTGACTAAAATGGAGTCAGGAGGCCAAAAAGGGGAGCTCTGACACCCTATGAAGATAGCAGAGCCCAATAGGAAGAAGAAAGACTTCCTCTTCTTGCCAGCAACAGCTCGGCCAATGATAGACTACCACAACTCAGCCAATGAAAAGCCACTACACTTTCAACTCCCAGTCTCCTCCTCTTTGGAGGACTCTTTGTTTACATTAGCCCTCCCAACTTCCTCTTCCCCTCTATAAGAGTTTCTTATCCCTTTTCTGCAGGAGGACTTGCAGGTGGCTTGACATGGTTGTAGACCTTAGATTGCAATTCTTTGCTGATCCCAAATAAACCTATTTGTGCTGGAGAAATAACTGGCTGTTTAAGGTCCACAACTACCATGGAATCAATTTGGTATAATGATTTGATATAACAACTAAATAAAAGTAACATCAGGATTACCCTTAGACCTAGGCAAGAGGGCCCCTACCCTGGCTTCTGTATATTACAAAGCGTGTTCTGGCCCTTTTCTGGCCATGCCATTCTATGCAAGGCAAGGAGGCCCAGGGCCAGGGGACATGCCTGCCTAGAGCGCACTCTCTCTCTCTCTCTTTCACACACACACACACACACACACACACACACACACACACACACCATTCTGCAACACATTTCAGGTACCCATCACCCTGACAATCCCTGCTCAAAGGGCCCTAACCTCCTTTCTGAGGCCCTTAAAGACCTCTTTCCTGGACCCTTCCTGCAAGGGTGACTATCACTTCCTGCAAGGTGCTCGCCCTTAGGCCTGAGGAGTGGCCAAGAGGAGGCTGAGGTGGGGATGAGGACAGAGCTAGGACTTGTAGACTGGGGTGGCGGCGTTGGGGAGACACACACATCCCTGCCAGTGTGTGAGGCCCCTCACAGTGCAAGACTGGGCCCGGGGTGGGAAATAAAGTGGGCTGGGGAGGGAGTCAGAGAACTAAATTTCCCTCTGGCTTTCCAGGTTCTTATGAAGGCACATTGACCAAGGTAGGAGGAGAAAACATATTTTATCTACAATTTGTCATCGTGATTTATAATTGTTTAATATTTTGACAGATGGTATGAGGGCGTCCATTCACACTCTTGCCCTGGCCCTGGCAAATGTGAAGGGAAGGCTAAGTAACATTATAATTTTATATTATTGACCTTTGAGTAGTCCATCTCTCTTGCTAATGATTGATTTACTAGTTTAAGTCACACCTTGCAAGTAAGTGAAATTAATGACTGAGCAAAGAAACCAAAAGAAATGAAGAATAAGAGACTAAAGAAACTATAATTTCTTTTTTTCTGCCCTGCAGGTTTTGGAGTACGGTTGTCTTTCTTCAGGAAGCTTTTCCTCCAAGTTGGTGATGATGTTGATAAAAACTGATGCTTCCTATGTGCTGGGCCCTCTTCTAAACACTTACACACGTTAACAGATCTAATCTTTATAGCAATGGCATAGCTAGGCCCTGCAGTAACCATCTTCCCGGTTTTACAAATAAGGAACCCTGGGCTTCAGGAGGGTGACCTGCACTTGGTCACACAGTTGGGCAGTGGAAGAGGGGATTTGAGTCTAGGCAGCCTGGCTCAAGTCCCTGCTGCAGGATTCTATATCTGCACAAACAAATGTCTGTTTTGCAAGCAACTTGTTAGCAACTTTCCTCTCCTCACCAACTAGTAATGTGACCTACAGCATTAACCACATCCTTATGGTCAGCGCGGATTTACAGGTAAGGGATTGTTCTGCTGTCAGGGCTGAACACAGTTGCTTAGAATTTTGTCTTTTTTGTGGTGTTTTCTTTTGCTTTTAAGTGCTGGTAGGAAACCAAGCTTAGCACAGTGCGTGGCACTCAGCATATCCTGGGAAGAAGAGAGGGAGAGGTGGCAGGAGGGAAAGAGAATGCGTCTTGCAAAATTAATGTAGTTTCATGCCAGGACAAAAACTGATCACGTGACTTGCTCCCAGCCAAGCTCCATCCTTTACCCATGGTGGGGATCAGGAGTGGGCTTCTGACTGACCCTCAGAGAACGGCTCCACCTGGAGGAGGACCAGGGTCTGTCCCGTGAGAGTTCTGAACGGTTAGGGAGAAGGAAGACGCCAGTCTCGGGCAGAGAGCCCTGGGCACCCAACCCCCAAGGACCCCTGCCCATCCCGCAGCGTGCAGCCTGGGCCGGCTCCCCCCAAGGCGGCTGTCAACCTCTCCCACGACACCCCGCCCCTCCACGACACCCCGCCCCTCCACGACACCCCGCCCCTCCACGACACCCCGCCCCTCCACGACACCCCGCCCCTCCACGGGGCCCGCCCCTCCACGGGGCCCGCCCCTCCACGGGGCCCGCCCCTCCACGGGGCCCGCCCCTCCACGGGGCCCGCCCCTCCACGGCCGTCGGCCCCGCCCATTCACGGCGGCCCGTCCCGCTCCGCCCCTCCACGGGGCCCGCCCCTCCACGGCCGTCGGCCCCGCCCATTCACGGCGCCCCGTCCCGCCCCCTGCACGGCGTCGGGGCGCCGTGTTCACCCGCGGTGCATGGTGGGGCCGTCGCCCCCGACAACCCGCCCCTCCCCTCCGCGCGCTGGCCCGAGGCGGCGCGGTGCGAGCGTGGCGGCGGCGGCATGCGCCAGGCCTCCGCTCGGTCCGCGCCCCTGGCGGGCCCCGACTCCTAGGAGAGGCTGGGCCGCCTCCAGCGCGGGCTGCGGGACAGGTACGGCCTACCCGAGGCGGGGGCGGGCATAGGCCGGCGCCCAGGGTCGGCCGGTGCCCTGCCGTCTGTCCTTCCCACTCGCCCCGCCCGTGGTTCCCCTGGGCCTGGGTCCGCCCGCGACGGCCCCCAAGCTCCCACTGGGGCCTGGAGGACAGAGTTTACCGGAGAGACCCCCTTGTTGGAGATCTCCCGCTGGAGGACGCGGCCGCGTCACTGAATTTGCCCGGAAGGGGGAGTAGGAGTTCTCCTGCCTGTCACTCTCAGTCAAGCCTCGTGAAGTTCTCTCGTTCCCTCTACACGCCCCCTCCGCAGTCTCTTCAAATTGTCATCCCACCCTGACAGCTGCACTGCATCAGTGGTGACAGGTCCAGGAACACAGGCAGGTGAGTGTGTGTGTGTTTGTCAAACATATGCCCTATTTAAATGCGGGAGACTTTCTGAGGGCCATAGTTCCAGCGAAGGGATGAAATTTCCAGACAGAGAAGTCCAGCTTCTGGAGTATGCGTGATACCTTGATTAAGACATGAAAGATGAGAACCGCTGAAGACAGCTAGATCTAAGAGCACATACAGAAAGAAAATTAAAAAGCACTTTGCTATAAATAACCACATAAAAGATAAGTTGTTGGAACTATTATTTAGCTGCTAAATTAATTGGTGTTGGAAATCTCTAGTTGACAAGAAAGGAAATAGATGTTTGGATCTCTTGATAAACAAAAGGTTTAATGAGTGTTAAAGTTACAAAATCATTTTAGTGACGAGAGCTGTGTGTGTGTAACAATGCTAAAATGACAACAATAGTTATGTGTAAGGTAAAGGCAGAAGTAAGTGGTTTTGAAAAGGAATTATATTGGTTTTATGCTAGATTTAATTTTTGTCAAATGTTTATAGAGCATCTACAACAGGCCTCCTTAATTGTCCTCACCATATTTTACTCTTTAATCTTTTTCTATATCCTATTTTCTTTCTGACATACCGCCACTCACCCACCCCAGGAACCTCCTCAACTCCAGCTTTTGAAAAATCACTTCCTTCAGTGGCTTCCCTGCACTAAGTATTGATCAGCCTGTTCCCTAACTCATGCAACCTCGGCATTCTTACAGGACTCTAGATAGTGGCTTGAGTGACTTGCTCCCTGCCTAGATGGAGAATTCCAGGAGCTCAGAAACCATATCTAGCTGAAGCTTTAGCTGATAATAGAGTACCTTAGGTGGAGGAGGGGCTTGATATATGTTTGTTCAAGGAATGGAAGAAATCCCAAGTCAACCAGCTAATGTCCAGGAGGTATAAGTGTCTTGTATAGAACATTAGCCACACATTGCCACTAAATAATGACCATGTTCCAGTCAACCAGGAAGAGTGGACAGTGTGATATTTCAAAGATGATATTGTGTCTGCATATACTTGATAATTAAAAGACAAGACATTGCTCTGTGCATCAGTACACTTAAAGTGCTTTTTTTTAAAGAAAAAAAACCCAGTTTCTTTAATGTTGTTTGTTAGGTTGTGTTTAAAATGAAACCATTGGGGCCAGCCCCATGGCTTAGCGGTTAAGTGCGTGCCCTCCGCTACTGGCGGCCGGGGTTCGGACTCCAGGCGTGCACCGACACACCACTTCTCTGGCCATGCTGAGGCCACGTCCCACATACAGCAACTAGAAGGATGTGCAGCTATGACATACAACTATCTACTGGGGCTTTGGGGAGAAAAAAAAAAGGAGGAGGATTGGCAATAGATGTTAGCTCAGAGCCAGTCTTCCTCAGCAAAAAGAAGAGTATTAGCATGGATGTTAGCTCAGGGCTGATCTTCCTCACACACACACACAAAAAAAAACCCATTATATAAGATTAAATACATTAAAAGAAATCACCAGGGGGAAGAACAATAAGAATAATAAAATAATTTTTTGTGTGTGTGTGTGAAGATCAGCCCTGAGCTAACATCTGCCAATCCTCCTCTTTTTGCTGAGGAAGACTGGCCCTGGGCTAACATCCGTGCCCATCTTCCTCCACTTTATATGGGGCGCCACCACAGCATGGCTTGACAAGCAATGCGTCGGTGCCCGTCCGGGATCCGAACCCACGAACCCCGGGCCGGCGCAGCGGAGCGTGCGCATTTAACAGCTTGCGCCACCAGGCTGGCCCCTAAAATAAATTTTAAAATTTCAATTCTGCTCCAAGGTTCCTTAACCATTTTGAAAAACTAAAGTTTGGTTTATAGATTCAAACCAATTTAAGCTATTGTCCCATCCCCAAAGTGAAATCTTATACTGAAGTCCAGCTCCAAGTTAAAAAGCAAACAAACAAATAATAAAACAAATTCACCTCTGGGTGTGCGTGTAATTTTTTTCTTTACGTTTTACTAATTTATTTTTATTGAGGTCACGTTGGTTCGTAACATTATATAAATTTCAGGTGTATATCATTATATTTCGACTTCTGTATAGAGTCCATCGTGTTCACCACCCAAAGTCTAGTTCCATCCGTCACTGTACACATTGTCCTGCTTTACCCCTTTCACCCTCCCCACACTCCTCTTCCGCTCTGGTAACCACCAATCTGTTCTCTGTACTGTGTGTGTTTGTTTTTTGAGTTTTTTTTTTTTTAACTGCTTTTTGACTCTGTTCTCTTAGAATAGTAGCTTAGTTACCCCAGGCCTTTAGTTATTTGTATCTCTTAGCCCAAGTTCTAAATTTTAAAATGTCACTGGTTCAAATGGCATTCTTTTTGAACTAAGTTAATTGTGAGTTATCATTTTTGCTTCCTGTGCTAGGAACACCTGGCTGTTTATAGTCCTTATGGTATAATAACTGTGTAATGATTATTACTTCATGTTTAACACTTAATGCTTTAACTATTAAGCAAGGTGAGGCTGTTGAAATTGTATAAGGAATTTGAGTCAAATTTTATAGCCTATTCATGGTTCTGCCTTTGGAGGTTGGTTTTATTTTTAAGTCAGTACAGATCTGTTGCTGTGTGTACTCGTTTTTCATTTTAAAAGTCCATAACTAACTCTAATGCATAGTTAATAAGTACAGAGGCGAATAATTTTGGATACACAGAAAAGTGCGGTGGAAACATGGAAACCTGGGTTCCAGTCTGTGAACTGTTGTGTGACCTTGACCAGGTGGTTCAGCCTCTCTGAACCTTGGTTCCTCACAGAAATGAGAGGCCTTGACTAATATGTGAAGTACGGCCACAGATTTTTTTTTCTCTAGTAAATAAAGAGCCTCAAAGTAAAAGAGTTGAAAGCTGTAGTTTGTGAAGCAACAGATAATGACTATCATTGTCTGTACCCTGTTTGAGTGTTTGAATGTGCCTGTTTTTCTCAACCAATCCCGCTGACCACAAGGACCATTGTCTCCTGAAGCTCCAGAAATTTACAGGCTGCGACCTTGGGCAGTCACAGCTGCTTTGTCAGTCCACAGACTTCCTGGGAGTGAGAGAGAAAAACAACCTGTCCTTTCTCAGCCCCCTTAGAGGTGGGTCATTGCAATGTTAGCTGGTCTAATAGCTGGGCTTTTCCCTTGTACTTGGTGCGTTTCTAGCCAGATTGTCTTAGCTGTAGTCACACATAGATGTAATTTTATATTCTGAATTTTTTCCTTTTTGTATCAGTGTTTTCTTTGCATTGTGGGAAGGTCGTTGAATCTACAAGAGCCTGATGGAATGACTCTGTACAATGCATATAGTGCCACAAGTGTAGTAGAAACATGTAAGTGGAGTTGACACTTACAATTATATAAAAACATCTGTTTAAAAGGCCCATTAACCAGCCCCAGTGTTTTCAATACCAATATTGATTCAGGGTGAGATATCGTAAAGGCCCAGAAATTGATGCTGAGGTATTAGTTGAGTTAAGCTGAAGATGATATTGATACAAAAACTGAATAACAGGTGGCTTAAAAGGAGGAAACTAAACCACATACTACACTTTAAGGACCACCCAGCTGTGTAAAACTTCGAAAGGTCCGAGTGAGGGGTGCAGGTGCCTGAAACCATTGGCAGTGGGTACATATCCCGGGGCTGGATGTTCCAAAGATTCTGAAACAGAGATTTAATCTGTAGGAATTGCAAGATGATCCTCCCAATAATCCTTTCTCTGGCTTTTTATTGGGGTAGACATCTTGTTTTAAGTCTTAAATTTAAAACATATGAAAGACAGCACTCAGAGGCACTGCTGCATGGATGATGAGGTTAGAAAATGGGCCTGTGATGAAGAGTGAATGAGATTAGCATCATTTTGCCTGGAATAGAAGGCCAAGAGGTGTTTGTGGTTTTTCAGTGTAGGAAGTGTCATGCTAGAGAAGAAGTTTGACCAGTCTGTCCCTACTGGAGATAGAGCAAGAACAAAGAAGTTTTATGTTCTTTATTAAAAAGAACTTGCTGCTCGTGAGGTGGTGGATTCCCAAAGAGACTGTGGTCCTTCTTCACTAGAAGTCAGAGGTAAATTGTTACAATTATTTTGAAATGAGTTCAAGCTTACAGAAAAGTTGCAAGTAGAGGACAAAGACCTCTAATATTTCCCTCACCCAGATTCCTCAACTCTTAACATTTTGTTATATTTTCTCTTTCTCTTTCTATCTAAAATTATTAATCTTTTCTGAACCATTTGAGAACTGCAGATATGATGCCCCATCACTCCTAAGCACTCTAGTGCATAGTTCCAAAAAGCAAGGATGCTCTCTCTGTGATCACCATATAACCCTCCCAGTCAGGAAATCAGTGCTGATATACCAATCCACAGACCCCAGTCAAATTTCACCAACTGTCCTAGCACTGTCTTTTTTATCGTCTGGTCCAGGAGTCCATCTGTGAACCCATTTGCCATGTCTCTTCAGTCTCTCCCCATCTGTGCCTATTCCTCAGTCTTTCCCTGCCTTTCCTGTTCCTGACAGTTTCCTAGAGAACAGCTTTCATTCTGGAGAGTGAGCCTCAAGCTGGGTCCATCTGATGTTTCTTCATGACCAGATTCCAGTCATGCTTTCTTGGCAGAAATTCCACAGAAGTAAAGCATGACATCAGAGGCACAAGGTCATAGATGCCTTTAAGGGTCTGTCTCATAATTTAGTGACGAATTGCTCACTCTGTCCGGACATTCATTTTTCATAAACTAAGTATCCTATTGATCACTGAACCTTAGAAGGGAGGAAAGTGACAAATAAAAATTTGTAACATGGAAGCAATTATACCATGTTTTTTTCACTTCTCTTCTGAGTTCAGTCTTCTTAATGAGAAAATAAAGATCTGTGTGAAGCTATTAGATTAAAAATTTGTGTTTCTGTAAATTTTTTTTTTTTTCCTTTTTTTTTTTTTTAACGTAGGCATACCCCAACTGAGGAAGAGATTATTCCCCAAGCAAAGATTCAGTGTTTGGATTTTGGACCCTATTTTCCCATTAAAAGAATTTTGGTTAAATGATGGTTTCCATTCTAGATTATGCTAAGCAAAGAAATTTACTTAACCTATAATTTAGCTAACAGAGTAACTTTTGGGCTTTTTTTTTTCTCTGAAGGAAAACGGAAACTAATAATTAAGAGCTCACAAATGGAATGTGGGCTCAGCCCCTGTCCCTCAGGGGGCCAAGCTAGGCTCACCTTCTGTTGGACTCCTTGTCGTTGATTCAGTCTTTGCTTTAGCATTTTTCTCTCAGACATTATGTGATTTCTCTTTTGGCCTTTAGTTCTTGTTAACTTAGATTCGCAGTTTGGCTTCAGTTAGATGGGATTGAAGCTGGTACGTTGGTGGTGGTTGAGCGGGGCCCTCTGTGGTTAAACTTCCCAAGGACTCTTTTTGGGACTGAGATGGCTTCTCATTTAGCAGTTTTACCCCTAGCCCCTTGGTTTTGGCTGCTACCACCCCTGCTGCCCAGTTTCCCATACCTCTTGCCCGGGCTGGGTGTGCAGGGTAAGCTCTGTCCTCTAGCTGACTGCCAGCACTCACCTGATCATCACAGGATAGCAGTCAGTGACAAATCACGGCGATGTTACAAAGTTGTAAAAAGAAATCCCCCCAAATTTGAAGTAATAGTGTTAGGGGGCCTGGTCTTCATTAAATGTGAGTGAGGGCAGGTCTACTTTTCAGAGACCTCTTCCTAACTCAGCTACTTGGCTCTGCCCACGCTTGTCCAGTTGGGAACAGAGCAAGCCACCAATCTTCAATCTAGGGTGGATTTGTGGAGGCATTGTGTCCAGACCTGGTGGGATCCCCATCGCTCAACTGTCACCGTCTCAGAGAAGTCTGGCCATATCATATTTTACATATTTATCTTGTTTATTGTCTCTCCTTCCCCCTAGAATGTCAGCTGCCTGAGGGCAGGGTCCTTGGTTGGTCTACACCGGATTAGTCTTCAGACCTAGAACCGTCATCATGGCACTCAAGAAATACTTGCTGAGTGATTAAACCTGCTTCCCAGCCTTTTCTTACTGCATTTCCCCATTTACTTTGAGAATCTTGTTTTTGCTTCATTTCAGTGTCCTTTTTGCTTTTTAGACTTCCGTGATGACTGCTAAGTATTTTTGTCTTGAGTTTCAAACGCAGCTGGCATTTTCTGCTTCTTAGAGAGGCCAGAGAAGCATTCTTACAAAGGTGTGATTTCAAAGGAGATCATGTTCTAAATCCAACTGCCTATTACTTATCAGTGTAATTATTCATAAAACATTTTCTTTCTGTATTATAGTGAAAAGAAGAGATTGGACCTGGAAAAGAAACTTTATGAACATAATCAATCTGACATATGCAGGTAAGAAAGGACAGTGGTAACAGTTTTTAAACCAATTTGCATATGTTAGTCAATAAACATTTAACCCTAATATATGTTACAAATACCATAGTTACAGTACTTTTACCATTCTCTTATTTCTAATGTGTAGCAGTTTCACCTAAACATTGCAATTTAGTATAATCACTGTCAAATGTAAGAATAAATTTGGTTAAAATTAGTATAAGATAAAAATTATCTTATTTTCATCATTCAGTATTTGTGTTATCTCAGGAAGCTATTTTGCTTAAATGTCTTAAGAATAAGATGGATTATAGGCCGGCCCAGTGGCGTAGTGGTTGAGTTTCCGTGCTCCGCTGCGGCAGCCCGGGGTTTGCTGGTTCAGATCCTGGGGGCAGACCTACCTACGCATGGCTCGTTAAGCCGTGCTGAGGCAGCATCCCACACAGAAGAACTAGAAGGACCTACAACTAGGATATACAACTATGTACTGGGGCTTTGGGGATGAAAATAAATTAATTAAATAAATAAATTTAAAGAAGAAAATTTGAAAAAAAAAGAAAGACGCCTTGTGGTCTTTCTTTCTTTTTGGCCACAATTTAAACACCTTGAGCCTGTGTATTGATTAAGGCGTAATTGCTGTAGCTGGCCTTTCAACAAACTGCTGTAGGCAGGGTTACATGGTGTCTCACTTATTCCTGGATATATGATAATGACAGTTAAAATTACTATGAGCAGTGGATAATATACGTTATCCTTTTTATGTTACTTAATCTAATATTAAGAGCAAAATGTTAATATTTTTAATTCTATTTTATAGAAACTGAACTTCATCCTTAAGCCAGATGTATGGTGTTACCTCCAATATTGTTCATATAAAAAATTTCTGGCTATTATAGCATTTAATCTGTGATTTATTTACATCATAATATGAGTGAGAAATGAAAACATCTCATCCAGAAGAGAGAGAAGCCAAGAATATTTTAAAACCAAATCATCTATCTATTCCATTTATTTCCTCATCTTCAAGCTTATTCTTTGGTTTTAAGATTTAGTGTACTTCCAAAGGTACCAGTCAGGTAGCCATATGTCTCTAGTAGCTCTAGAGGAGACAAGAAGAGCCAGTGAGATGGTGGAAGAAGTAGCAGTGTTGTAGATGCCATGGCCTCAGAAGTGGGCCCCAGTCTGAAGGAGTCCAGGGCAGCTGCCATTTTTCTAGCCTCTGGCTAAAGGAGCAGAAGACAGGGTATAGACTTTTCCTGCACCCTATTCTTGGGTGGCTTCCTGGTGTAATGGTGGTGGGAGGGGTGAGGTGAGAGAAGAATGGGAACCTTTACCAAGCCATCATTTTGCTGAGTTTGTTCCCCTCGCTCAGCCTCTTGTTGCTTCTTGGAAGAGAGAAGGTATGATTTGCCAAAAATATGCTGTCTTTGACTGCCCGAAGGATAAAATCTAAACTGTCTAACATGGCTGTTTCAATCTGGTTCCCCACGGAAGGCAGAGTGTGAGAGGAGGGTTTGCGTGTAGGTGGTAATTTGTAGGAAGTAGTCACATAAAACTGAAGAGGAAGGCTGGGCAAAATGAAGTAGGAGCTGATCACTGCTGTGGGAACCTAGGGTTCCATCCCTCCAGGTTTTCAGAGGAGCCATGTAGTCTGCCCCTCTTCTCCCCACAAGTGTCCACTGAAGGCAAGGAAGAGGGGGCTGTTTACCTACTGGTTCCTGACCCCTGTTGGTCAGGGCTGTCCCAGGAGGTGTTGACTCCTCACATCCAGGCTTTCCGTGCTGCAGCCCTGGTAGCACCTGATGCACCTGAGGCAGGTGCTGCCAGGTTCACTGCATACGGCAGGTTGCTGCAGCTGTGGCTGGTAGAAGAAAAGGTGGGCCGGGAGGATGTGAGGAGGACATGAGAGGTGTCTGGTACAGGGGCTTCCCAGACCCTCCATTATCTGCCCTTGTTTAATTCTCATCATCACCACCCTTGTCAGCCTCCCCCTAAAATTCTTCATGGACCAAAATTCCAGTTTCTGAAGCATGACCAGATCTTTTGTAGCACAGTGTAAGCAGGTAGGCTCTGTCTTCAGGCGCCTCAGTTCAGTCCAAGTCCCACCACCTCTTCGCCCTATGACCTTGGGATGATTACTTCAACTTTCTGTGCGTCCATTTGTTCATCTGTCAAATGGGGATAAGGATATTTATGAGAACTTAATGAATTAATACATATAGAACCTTAAAGCAGTGTCTGACCCAGAGAGTCAATAATTTATTATTCATCACTATTTTTGTCAATATCATCGTTATTCTTATTTATTACTTTTGAGCCTTCTAACATGCTAGTTCCCCTGCCTGAATGTTCTCCCCTCGTCTTTTTACTCTTGCTTTCCCCAATTTTGGGTTAACTCTTACCCATCCTTCAGGTCTTAGCTGAAAAGTAATTTCCACTGTGAAATCCTCCTTGAGTCCTTCTGCTAGGTTAGGGTGTCCAGTCTGTCAGGGTCCCTGACAGGTATTGTACTTACCTGATTGTTTTCCCTGTTGACCCTAGCTGAGTGGCTTTCATATTCATATTCAGAGCCCTGAATATATGAATGATTGCACGGATGCGTGGATGAGTTGCTTATGTGGTCAGCTTTGAAGGTTATTGTGGAGGCAAGAATGAAACTAGAATTTGGATGGAGAAGGCATGGTTACTATTGTACCTGTTCCAGGTGGACACTGGCCACCCCTGGCAGCTTTACCAAGTGCCTGCATGTGAAAGATAGTACATTTGGGTCTTCCTCCATTACTGTTGCTTGTGTCGAAAATGGCAGATATGGGCAGCAGTAAAACCAGTCTCAGGTTTTTTGTTCAGAAGGAAAAATGGGAACAGCCAACCAAGATTAAAGCACAGTATTAGCATGGTAAGGAAGTTTTTAAAAATTATTGGCCCAGGGGTAGCCTGTTGGTTAATTTTGGACGTCTCCAGTATCTTTGCAAATCTGTGTTTTGAGGGTGAACGTTTTTGTGGTATTTAACTTATTTTTGCTTGCTAAAAGAATGTTGAATAATTTATTGAGCCAAGAATAGAAATGCTACATACCAGGTACTCTTTTATGATTTAAATACTTGTAAAGGAGAAAGAGCTAGAATTAGCAGTGTTGGTTCTTTGAGAAGAATGGGCTGCACAACGTGAGCTATCCAGCATTACACTTTTGATGACAGTTTCTAAAGGTTTTTTCACAATTTGAGTAAAGTTACAGTCCATATATTATTATAAAATATTTGGGAGGTGACGTCAGCATCATGATGGAGCGAGCTCTCCCCTTAGACTCTCCCCACTAAGATACAACAAAAAGGACATTCATATACCAAAAGAGGACACTCACACAACACAAAAGACATCTGAGAGACCCACCCAGGTATACATCTGAACGTGGAGGTGCTGGACAACCCCCGGAGGAAGTGGAAGGAGGTAGGGAGAGCTCCTCTTGCTCCCCAATGGCAGTGACCTCGGGACCGCATGGCTTGCAGAGAGAGGGGGAGAGGCGACCCTCTGTGGGAAAACTGTGACTCTCCAAGTTCGCTCACAGCCCATGGGAAACCCCCACACAGAGGTGACTGAACTGTTGAGGGGTATCTTCATCAAGCTAGCACCCCAGGAGAGCAGATAGCAAAGGAAGAGCGAGAAGCCCCTGGGATTGGGCAGGCAAAAGAAAGCATCCCTCCCCCTGTCCAGTGCTCCAGCACAGCCAGTCGGCCAAAGTATCCATGGATCACTGTGGGCTCAGAATATACAGCTCTTGACCCCCACCCAATGGTGGCAGGTGGAAGCTGCAACCAGATACTATCATGCGGAGACACAAATCCACACCGTCAAACAGTGTGAAAAAATATATTAAATATCCAGACCAGAAGGAAAGTGACAAGCACCCAGAAGTCAATCCTGAAGGCACAGAAACCTATAATCTAAATGACAGAGCATTCAAAATAGCTATCATGGGGGCTGGCCCAGTGGAGTAGCGGTTAAGTTCACACGTTCTGTTTTGGCGGCCCAGGGTTCGCCAGTAGGTATCCTGGGTGCGGACCTACTCACTGCTCCTCAGGACGTGATGAGGCTGCATGCCACATAGAAGAACTAGAAGGACCGACAACTAGGATATATGACTGTGTACTGGGGCTTTGGCGATAAAAAAGAAAAAGAGGAAGATGGCAACGGATGTTAGCTCAGGGCCAATCTTCCTCAAAAGAAAAACAAAACACAAAATAGCTATCATAAAAAGGCTGTATGAGTTACAAGAAAATACAGATAGACAGTTCAATGAAATGAGGAACTTCTTCACAAAAGAGATTGAAACTATAAAGAAAGCCGGTCAGAAATGTTGGAGATGAAAAACACAATGGAGGAGATAAAGAAAAGTCTGGAATCTTTAAAGAACAGAGCTGAGAGTATGGAGGGTAGAATTAGAAATCTAGAGGATAGGAATGCAGAAATGCTCCAGATGGAGGAGAAGACAGAAGTAAGCCTAAAAAAAAGAGAGGAAATTCTGCAAGAAATATCTGACTCATTTAGGAAATGCAACATAAGGATTATAGCTATTCGAGAAGGAAAAGAGAGGGGAAAAAGGAGCAGAGAGCTTGTTCAAAGAAATAATAACTGAGAACAGTCCAAACCTGGGGAAGTTTGAAGTTTTTCCAAACCTCTCCAAGGCATGTAATAGTAAAGCTGGCAAAAGTCAATGACAAAGAAAAAATATTAAGGGCAGCAAGGCAGAAGAGAGTAAGGTACAAAGGAACTCCTATCAGGCTCTCAGCGGATTTCACAGCAGAAACTCTACAGGCTAGGAGAGAGTGGAATGATATATTCAAAATTCTGAAAGACAAAAACTTTCAGCCAAGAATATCCAGCAAAAATATCCTTCAGATATGATGGAGAAATAAAAACTTTCCCAGATAAACAAAAGCTAAGAGAGTTCATTGCCACAAGACCCCCACTACAAGAAATGCTCAAGAAGGCCCTCATACCTGGAAAAAAAAAAAGGGGGGGGGGTACAAATCCGTGAGCAAGGAGAAAAATAGGTAAACAAAATCAGAAAAATTGAAGCTCTCTATCAGAACAGGTTAGCAAATACTTAGTTATAACAGCAAAGATAAAGGGAAGGAAAACACCAAAAATAAATATAATCTTGTCATTTTAACCACAAACCATAACACAAGATGGAATAAGTTGGGACAATAATAACTTAGAAGGGGAAGAGGAAACGGATGGAATTGACTTAGTCTAAGGAAATAAGAGACTATCAGAAAACGGACTATCTCATCTATGTGATTTTTTATACAAACCTCATAGTAACTACTAAGCAAATAATCAGAACACAGACATGTATGATAAATAAAGAGAAAACTAAGAAAACCATCATAGAGAACTACCAAACTGAATTGGTAGTCCAAAACACACAGGACGAGAAACAAAGGAAGTGCAGAAGAACCAGAAAATAGGTGATAAACTAGTAGCATTAAGCCCTGATATATCAATAATAACTCTAAATGTAAATAGATTGAATTCTCCAATCAAAAGAGACAGAGTGGCGGGATGGATTAAAAAACAAGACCCCACAATATGCTGCCTCCAGGAAACACATCTCAGCTCTAAAGACAAACACAGGCTCCGAGTGAAGGGATGGAAGATGATACTCGAAGCTAATGGCACATAAAAGAAAGCAGCTGTTGCCATACTTCAGACAAAGTAGACTTCAAGATAAAACAGGTAATGGGAGACAAAGAGGGGCAATATATAATGATAAAAGAGTCACTCCACCAAGAAGGCATGTCACTTATAAATATATATTCACCCAACAGAGGAACACCAAAGTACATACAGCAACTATTAACAAACCTCAAAGGGATATTAACAACAACACAATAATAGTAGGGGACCTTAACACCCCACTTACATCGATGGATAGGTCATCCAGACAGAAAGTCAATAGGAAATAGTGGACTTAAATGAAAAACTAGACCAGATGGACTTAATAGATATATAGACAGCACTCCATCCAAACACAGCAGAATACACAGTCTTCTCAAGTGCTCATGGGACATTCTCGAGAATAGACCATACGTTGGGAAACAAGGCAAGCCTCCATAAATTTCAGAAGATTGTAATCATAATAAGCCAAATTTTATTCTTTTTGTTGCGATTGTAAATGAGATTGTATTCCTGAGTTCTCTTTCTGTCAGTTCGTTATTAGAGTATAGAAATGCAACTGATTTTTGTAAGCTGCTTTTGTACCTTGCAACTTTGCTGTCGTTGTTGATTATTTCTAATAGTTTTCTGATGGATTCTTTAGTAGGGTTTTCTATATATAAAATCATGTCATCTGCAAACAGCGAGAGTTTCACTTCTTCATTGCCTATTTGAATTCCTTTTATTCCTTTTTCTTGCCTAATTTCTCTGGCCAGAACCTCCAGTACTGTGTTGAATAAGAGTGGTGAGAGTGGGCACCCTTGTCTTGTCCCTGTTCTCAGAAGGGTGGCTTTCAGTTTTTCCCCATTGAGTATGATGTTGGCTGTGGGTTTGTCATATATGGCCTTTATTATATTGAGATACTTTCCTTCTATACCCATTTTGCTGAGACTTTTTATCATAAAGGGATGTTGGATATTGTCAAAAGCCTTCTCTGCATCTATTGAGATGATCATATGGTTTTTATTCCTCGTTTTGTTAATGTGGTGTATCACGTTGATTGATTTGCGGATGTTGAACCATCCCTGTGTCCCTGATATAAATCTCGCTCGATCATGGTGTGTGATCTTTTTAAGGTATTGCTGGATTTGGTTTGCCAATGTTTTGTTGAGGATTTTTGCATCTATGTTCCTCAATGATATTGGCCTGTAATTTTCCTTCTTTGTATTGTCCTTGCCTGGCTTTGGTATCAGAGTGATGTTGGCCTCATAGAATGAGTTAGGAAGTGTTCCATCTTCCTCTATTTTGGAATAGTTTGAGAAGGGTAGGTTTTAAATCTTATTTGAATGTTTGGTAAAATTCTCCAGAGAAGCCATCTGGTCCTGGACTTTTATTTTTTGGGAGGTTTTTGATTACTGTTTCAATCTCTTTACATGTGATTTGTCTGTTCAGATTCTCTATTTCTTCTTGATTCAGTTTTGGAAGGTTGTATGAATCTAAGAATTTATCCATTTCTTCTAGATGTCCAATTTGTTGGCATATGGTTTTTCATAGTATTCTCTTATAATCCTTTGTATTTCTGTGGTGTCCATTGTAATTTCTCCTCTTTCATTTCTAATTTTATTTATTTGAGCCTTGTCTCCTTTTTCCTTAGTAAGTCTGGCTAAAGGTTTGTCAATTTTGTTTATCTTCTCAAAGAACCAGCTCTTTGTTTCATTGATCTTTTCTACTGTTTTTTAATGGTGACAAAGGGGCCATACTAATGTAAGGTGCTAATCACAGGGAAAATTTGGTGTGTGAAGTATATGGGAACTCTGTATTATCATCACAATTTTCTGTAAATCTAAAACTATTCTAACATTAAAATTTTATTTAACAATTTTTTAAAAATAAAGGCAGGGCTCCCTGATATCAATAAGCCTCGTGAAAATGCATTCATTAATAATCAGAGGAAGCACCCCCCACATGCTTGTACACACACACACACACACACACACACAAACAAACTCGGGCACAGGGAGGGAGCCCCGGATCTGACTCTGACATCTCAATGAACAGATTCCAAAAAGCAATTACACTGCCAAGTATTATGCTAAAACAATTATTGAAATTGCTAGTCAAAAACAGTTAATGGATTAATTAAGACAGATTGACCTAAAAGCTGATTTAAAATTAACCTGACGCGTGCATGCTATCTAGATAGTGACTCTCTCCTATGAGCTAGCCTCTCATTAAAATCAAATTCCACTGGGAGAAATTACACACTTGCACCGTGATTGGGAAGAACAGGCCGCGTTCACTCAACCATTGATGGAACTGGAGGGTCATCAGACGAGGTAAATGGAAATGAGTGTCCTGTCCTTCCAGGTGCCCTGCGATCTGTCTCAGTAACAAGCCACCTCCCTCCCATTTTTCCCTTTGAAAATGATGGAAACTCATTAAAATTGCGTCAGCTCAGGACCCCAAACCACTAGGTGCCTGAGTGGGCACATCTGAAGCTTCCAAAGGGAAAGATCGGAAGGGAGGGGCCGTGGGCTGGGGTCCCGTGGACGCACTGCGGGCAGGGAAGGGAGCTGAGCAGCTCTGAAAATGAGGCCCCTCAAGCACTTGAGGAAACTCGATGGCTTCCACCCCTCGTTTCTCTAAAGGTGAGAAAACCCATGCTTGTTGGAGACCAAACTCCAGGCAGGTGGCAGAGGCAGGAGCTCTTTTCAGCGTAATGCTTTTCCCCACCCAGCACCTTCTCCTTTCCACTGCCGTATCCAGATGGAAAGAACTCATGGTGAGGTTTGTGGGTTTACAGGCCTGGATCACACCTTGCTCCTGAGTTTAGCCCAGGGGTGTCCCAGTCTGAGTGAGCAGTTTTCGCTTGTCCCCATATCCCTAGCCGGCTGCCTGCCACTGGCTAACCTAGGATCCTGTGGTGTGTGCGCCCATGTTGGGGGATGCACCTGAGAAGGCCTGCCCTGCTGGAGGAGGGTCATGGGCACCCCTCCCTCCAAGGACCCTGGCTCCTGGCAAGAAGGTCTCAGCTGATGTCTGGAACACAGGGGTGTAGGCTCCTTGTTCCTTGTAAACCCCTGGAGTTACCTTGATAACATTTTTTTAAATGGATCCCCTGCTCAGCATTTTTATGAGATAAAGAATTTCCCCCATTAAAATTATTCAAGTTTAGTAATAATATATTCTTGGGACAAGCAGGAAAACACAGGATGCTCCAAAATGATCCATTACTTGGAGGATTTTAAAATTCTAATGAGAGAAACCACTCTCTCTCATTGTTCATCCTCTTGGCCATCAGCAGGATTAGTCTGGGAGAAGGACAAGGCAGGAATTGGGTACATTCCTTATTTATCTCTCTGATTTCTCCAGAGTTTTTCTTTTCTTCAAAGAGAAATCTCTGGGCTCTGCAGGGCTTGTCAGTGGTGATGTCAGGCAACTCTGAGACTGTGCAGAGCAGGAGGATGAGAACAGGGGAGGGAGAAGAGGAAGAGCTGGGACCATCACTTCCCATCACAGGCTGAGGCTGAGTTAATCTCCACCTAGGTCAGGATCCCAGGAATCGGATGTCATCGGCCTTGTCACACCGTGGGGGTTGGGAACAGAGAACAGCCAAGTCGCCACGGCCACTTTCAGAGAAATAAAGTGGGAGGGCACCACTGGGAGCCAGTTTGAAAATGGTCACTAATGTGAAATAATAAGACACACTTTTCAGAAAAGTGAAGACAATTCTTTTGGTTCTCAGACTCGCAAACACCGTGTGTTCTTTAGGAGCAGACTGAAGCCGTTGACCTCTAGGGTGATTGTGAAAGGAATTTGGGCTCCGTCACTGTTTCTGAATAAGTCAGAACAGTCCATCACTCACTCCTTGGCAATGCGGAGGATGACCATTGTCCAGGTGCTGTGGGGTTGAGACCTCTATCACTCAGGGCATCCTGCCAGGCAGAGGGGGCTGGCCTGGTGGCCACTAGACTTTTATCAGATGTGGGATTTGCAAATATTTTCTGCCATTTTGGATTGTGGATTATCTTTTTTCCTTCTTAATATTCTCCTTTTATGCACAAAAGTTTTTCATTTTGAAGTCCAATTTGTCTAATTTTTCTTTTGTTACTTGTGCTTTTGGTGTTATATTTAAGAAATCATTGCCAAATTCAAGTCACAAAGATTTACTCCTATGTTTTCTTCTATGAGTTTTATAATTTTGGCTCTTATATGTAGGCCTTGGATCCATTTTGAACTCATTTTGTGGATGGTGTGAGGTGAGGGTCCAGCTTCACGCTTTTGCATGTGGGTGTCCAGTTGTTCCAGCACCTGTACTAACTGTTTGTGGGTTTCTTCGGATTTTTCCTCATGTATGATTCTATCTGCATAAAGAGGCATAAAGAGGCAACTCTACTGCATTTCCAATTGTTGTGATTTTTATTTTTATTTTATTTCAAACTGTCTGTGCCTTTATATTTAAAGTGCAATTTTTGTAGATAGTATACATTTGGGTCTTATTTTTATATCCCTCCCGAGAATCTCAGCCTTTAACTGAACTCTTCGGTCCACTAATGTGTAAAATGATGAGCAAACAAGATGGTGGGATAGGAGTTTCAAGCACAGGTTGTTCAGCAACAGCCTTGAACAAAAAGAACAAAGTTAGAGGCATCACACTTCCTGACTTCAAAATATACTACAAAGCTATGGGGGCCAGCCCAGTAGCATAGTGGTTAAGTTCGCCTGCTCCACTTAGGAGGCCCAGGGTTCACAGGTTCAGATCCTGGGGGCGGACCTACACACTGCTCATCAAGCCATGCTGTGGTGGTGCCCCACATACCCAAAATAGAGGAATATGGGAACAGATGTTAGCTCAGGGCTAATCTTCCTCACCAAAATATATATATGTATACTACAAAGCCATAGTAATCAAAACAGCATGGCACCGGCATTAAAACAGACACACAGACCGATGGAATAGAAGAGAGAGCCCAGAAATAACTCCATGCATTTATGGTAAATTGATCTTTGACAAAGTTGTCAAGAATACACAATGGGGAAAGGATAGTCTCTTCAACAAATAGTGTTGGGAAAACTGGTTTTCCACACATGGAAGAACTGAACCCTTACCTCACTCCATATGTAAAAATTAACTCAAAATGGATTAAAGACTTAAATTTAAGACCTGAGACCATAAAACTATTAGAAGAAAATATAGGAGAAAAACTTGAGATTGGTCTGGGCAATGCTTTTTTTGGACATGACCCCAAAAGCAGAGGCAACAAAAGTAAAAGTAGACTAATGGGATTCATTCAAACTAAAAAGCTTCTGCACAGCAAAGGAAATCATCAACAGAGTGAAAAGACAACTTACAGAATGGGAGAAAATATTTGCAAACTGTAATCTGATGAGGGGTTAATATCTAAAATATATAAAGAACTCATACAACTCAATAGCGAGAAACAAGTAACTCAGCTGAAAAATGAGCAAAGGATATGAATAAACATTTCTCAAAAGAAGACATATGAATGGCCAACAGATACATGAAAAGGTGCTCAACATCACTAGTCATCAGGGAAATGCAAATCAAAACCACAATCAGATATCACCTCACACCTGTTAGAATGGCCATCATCAAAAAAACAAAAAATAACATGTCTTGTTGAGGATGTGGAGAAAAGGGAACCCTTGTGCACCATTGGTGGAAATGTAAATTGGTGTGGCCACTGTGGAAACCAGTATGCAGGTTCCTCAAAAAATTAGCAATAGTATCAATAGAACACCTTGGTATGATTGATAGAACCAATCATTGTACATAAAACAGATCTGCACATATATGATAAATAAAAGAACGTAAGGGAAAAAATTAACAGTAGAACTACCACGTGATCCAACAGTCCCACTCCTGGGATATATCCAAAGGAAATGCAATCAGTATTTCAAAGAGATATCTGCACCCCCATGTTCACTGCAGCATTAATCACAGTAGTCGAGATATGGAAACAACCCAAGTGTCCGTTGACAGATGAATCGATAAAGAAGATGTGGTACATATACACAACAGAATATTATTCAATCATGAGAAAGAAGGAAATCCTGCCATTTGTGACAACAGGGACGAGCCTGGAGGACATTAAGCTAAACGAAACAAGCCAGACAGAGAAAGACAAATATGGTATAATCTCACTTATACGTGGAATCTAAAAAAACAAAAAAACACATGGAACTCATAGAAGCAGAGATTAGAACGGTTACCAGGGGCTGGGGTTGAGGGGGGGAGATGGTGGTCAGGGGTACAAAGGTGCAGTGACGCGGGTTGAGTAAGTCCAGAGATCTAACGTACAGCACGATGACCACAGTTAATACTACTGTGCTGAATACTTGAGATCCGCTAAAAGAGTAGCTGGGTGCTCTCATCACAAAAAAATGGTAACTGTGTGAGGAGATGAGGTGTCAATTAGCTTGACTGCAGTAGTTATTTCACTACGTATATGTACATCAAATCAGCATTGGATACTTTAAAATATATAATTTTTATTAAAAATATATAAAATTAAAAATAAATAGCTATTGACATAGTTTTGGGTCTGTAACTTTATTTCTTTTTTCTATTCGTTTCCTCCAGTTTTTTCCCCTTTATTTGTCTTTTTAAAACTTTCCTACTGGTTTTTTCAAAGGAAGTAGTGGAGACATGATTCACATGCCATAAAAGTCAAGTTTTTTTATTTTACAGTACTATTTGTTATGAACACATACATTCATAAACCACCACAGAAATCAAGACAGAAAACAGCTCTGCTGCTCCCAAAATTCCCTGTCTGCCCCTTGTGGCAGCCCCTCCTCCCCACTAGCCAACACTGATCTGCTCCCTATCAGTAGTTCTGCTTCTTCCTGAATCTCACAGGGATGGGATCACACACTATGTAACAACTTTTTGAGCTTTACCTTCTTTACTTAGCAGATTGTATTTGATATTCATCCATTTCGTCTCACATATAAAATGCTTATTCCTTTTCATTACTGAATAATATTTCATTGGATGGATGTGCCACTTATTTACTAGCTGAAGAACATTTATATCTACAGTTTGTCTGTTTGGGTTGTTTCCAGTTTTTGGAAATTGTGAATAAGTCTGCTATAAACATCAACATACAGATTTTTGTGTGAACGTAACATTTTGATTCTCTTTGACATATATCCAAGAATAAGATTACTGGATCAGAAAGATTACATGGTCAACATTTCTTTAACTTTACAAGCAACTCTCAAAATGTTTTCCAATATGGCTGAAACATTCTACTTTCCCAGCAGGAGTGTACGAGCATTCTGGTTGCTCTGCATTCTTGCCAGTACTTGATATTGTTGCTAATTTTTTAAGCCATTCTGAAAGGTGCACACATGTATCTCATTGTGGTTTTAATTTGAATTTCTCTGATGACTGATGATGTTGAGCATTTTTTCCTGTACTTTCATTCCATTTGTGTATCATTTTTGCTGAAGTGCCTCTTCAAATCTTTTGCCAATTTTTTACGAGGTTGTTTGTTTTGTTATTCAGATTGAAGAGTTCTTCATATACAGCGAATAAAAAGCCTTCACAGATGTGTGTTGCAGAAATGGTTTCTCCCAGTTTTTGACTTGTTTTCCTTCTCTCAACAGTGTCTTTTGAAGAGAAGAAGTTCTTAGTTTTGATAAAGTTTAACTAAACAAAATTTGTTATGGGTGTGCTTTTGGTTTCATACCTGAGAAATCCTTGCCTAATCCAAGGTCATGAATATTTTCTCCTAGAAGATTTATAGTTTTAGATTTTACACTTACTGCTATGATTCACTTTGAGTTAATTTTTGTATGTGGTGTGAGACATGGGTCCAAGGAT
Organism: Diceros bicornis minor; assembly: GCF_020826845.1. Lineage (NCBI taxonomy): Eukaryota > Metazoa > Chordata > Mammalia > Perissodactyla > Rhinocerotidae > Diceros > Diceros bicornis. The sequence goes on along the minus strand of NW_026691130.1, from coordinate 345,162 downwards.
TTTGGGGTTTTGTTTTGTTTTGAGTTATATATTATGGTGGATATTTTTGCATATGAATATTCAATTTTTCCAGTGCCTCTTTTTGAAAATACCATTCTTTCTCCATTAAGTTATTTTAGCAACTTTGTCAAATATCAATTGCTCATACATGTGTGGTTCTGTTTCTGGATTCTCTCTTCTGTTCCACTGATCTGTGTGTTTATTCGTTCACCAGCACACTATTGATTATCGTAATGTTATAATATGCCTGGAAAGCAGGTAGTTTAAGGCCTCCAACTGTGTTCTTCTTTTTCAAAATTGTTTTGGCTATTCTAATTACTTTGCCTACTCAAATAAATTGTAGAATCAACTTCATAGTTTCTACCAAAAATATGCTGGAATTGTAATTGGTATAGATCAACTTAAGGAAAATTAATATTTAAAATACTGAGTCTTCCAATCCACGAACACTGTATATTTCTGCTGGGGTCTGAATGCTTATGTCCTCCCAAAATTCACATGTTGAAATCCTAACCCCCAAGGTTGAGAGTGTTAGAAGGTGGGGCCTCTGGGAGGTGCTTGTGTCATGTGGGTCGAGCCCTCATGAACAAGATTAGTGCCTTTATAACAAAAGAGGCTCCAGAGAGAGCCCTTGTCCCCTCCACCGTGTGAGGACACAGCAAGAAGGCACCAGCTATGAACCAGGAAGCGGGCTGTCAGCAGAATGTGACCGTGCTGGCGCCTTGATCTTGGACTCTCAGCCTCGAGAACTGTGGGAAATAAATGTCTGTTGTTTATAAGCTATCCAGTCTGTGGGTTTTTTACAGCAGCCCGAATAGACTAAGACCATTTCCCTGCTTATTGAAGTTTTCTTTCACTTCTTCCATCAGCGTTTTGTAGTTTTCAGCATAGAGATTCTACAGGCATATTATAGGATTTATTCCTAAATATGTTATGATTTTTGTTGCTATTGTAAGTTGCACTTTAAAAATGTCAGTTTCTGGGGGCCGGCCTGGTGGCGCAGTTGTTAAGTTCTCATACTTCACTTCCACGGCCCTGGGTTCTCGGGTTCAGATCCTGGGCATGGATCTACACACTGCTCATCAAGCCATGCTGTGGCAGCATCCCATACAAAGTAGAAGAAGATTGGCACAGGTGTGAGCTCAGGGACCATCTTCCTCAAGCAAAAGAAAAAACATGTCAATTTCCAATCATTTATTGCCACTGTATAGAAATGCAAATGATTTTCGTATGTTGACTTTGTATCCTATGACCTTGTTACACTCATTTATGAATTCCAGTAGCCTTTTTTTTTTGTTATATTCTTAAGGATTTTTTATGTAGACAGTCATGTCATCTGTGAAAAAAGACAGTTTTACTCCTTCCTTTCCAATCTGTATGCCTTTTATTTGATTTTCTTGCTATTTCACACCAACTAAGAATCCAGTGTGGTGTTGACTGGGGACAATGAGAGCGGATGTCTCCGCCTTGATCCTGACTTAACAGGGGAAGCCTTTAGTCTCACTGTCTGTGATGACTGCAGGTTCTCAGGGACGCCTTGTATCAAGTTAGAGAAGTTCCCTCTACTTCTACTTTCCTGGACTTTTATAAATGGATGTAGAATTTCTTCAAATGCATTTTCTGCATGTCACATGATTTTCTTCTTTACTCTGGTGATGTGGTGGATTACACTGTTTTATTTTTTGTCCTATTGGCTATTTTTTTTTCAGTCATTTCTCCAGGGTTCACAATCTCCATCTCTAACTTTTCCTGTTCCACTTACAATTAACATTTTAGTACTTCAGGTAAAATATGGAAATAGTGCAGCCATATTGGGCCACCCCGCCCATCCTTTATGCTGTAGTAACTGTATGTACTGCATCTACATATCTTATGAACCTCAGAAGAAAATATTATCATTTTTTAAAGACTTTATTTTTTTAGAGCAGTTTTTGTTTCACAACAAAATTGAGTGTTTGGTACATATATGCCCTGCTCCCATATGCACAGCCCCCCCACTATCAGCTTTGCCCATCGGATGGTGTAATTGTTACAGATGACGAACCTGCACTGACATGTCATCATCACCCAAAGTCCACAGTTTACACCGGGTTCATTCTCGCTGTTGTGCATTCTGTGGGTTTGGACAGATGTCTGATGACATGTATCCACCATTACTGTGTCATACAGAATAGTTTCACTGCCCTAAAATCCCTCTATGCTCACCTATTCGTCCTTCTACCCTACCCATAATATTACAGTTTTTACTGTAAGTTGTGTGTATTATACAAAAGTTAGAAGGAGAAAGCAGAAAAAATGAGTAGCCTTTGACATTTACCTAGATATTTACCATTTCTGAAGCTACTTATTCCATTCTGAGGATCTGAGATTCCTTTTCTGGTATAATTTCCCTTCTCCTAAAGAATTTCCTTTAGCATCTTCTATTGTAGAGATTTGCTGGTAATAATTTCTCTTAGTTTCTCTAAATCTGGAAATGCTGTCTTTCAACAGTGATTTTCGAAGGATATTTTTGCTGGATATACGATTCTGCATTGACAGGTCTTTTTTTCTCTCTCTCTCAACACTTTAAATCTCTTTTCTCATTCTCTTCTGGTCCCCATAGTTTCTGATGAGAAGTCAGCTATTAATCAAATCATTATTCCCCTCTGTGTGAACTGTCATTTTTCTCTGTTGCTTCCAACATTTGCTTTTCGGCCTTGGTATCCAGCTGCTTGATCTGATGTGTCTCTATGTGGGACTGTCTTCATTCTGCTTGGTGTTAGTTGAGCATCATATTTGCAAATGTCTATCTTCCATCACTTGGATAATTCCAGCCACTATTTCTTCAAGTATTTTTGTCTGCACGTTCTGTCTCTCCATTCCTTCTTTGAAGCCGACCACATGTATATTAAAGTTTGATCTTACCTAAGAGTGACTGAGGCTCTGTTATTTTTCCACCCTTTTTTCTTTCTATTTTCCATGTTAATTTCTATTGCTCTACTTAAATTCCATGTAAAGAATTTGTTATTTCTAATATTGTATTTTTCAATTCTAAAATTTTCTTTTTTAAATTTTTCTGCTGAGATTTCCTACTCTTTCATTTGCTACAAGCATGTTTGTTTACCTTCACGGAGGATAGTTATGACAATCACTTTAAAATCTTTGTTTAATACTTATGCTTTCAGCCAAGATGAAATAACAGGGAACTAATTTACCCTTCTTCCCACAACAACTGAAAATTTTGGGGAACATATATGAAACAGTAGTTTTCACACAGTGGGTCTCAGGCAGCAGAGTTCAGTGACCCCTGAGAGACCTGGAACTGACAAGGTGGGCCCTGTGATGGCCCTGCTGCCTGGAGAGAGAATTCCAGGCTCCATCACAGGGAAGGAGAACCCAGGTGGACCCCTGAGCTCTCCCTGAGTTGAAGAGATGGCACTGGGTGTCCTGGGAGGCTGAGGTGACTAGAGCACATACGGAAGACCACCCAAGAAGTGAGAACTGCAGCAAGAGAGAACTTCACAGATTCTCCGTGGGCCCACTGCATCTTCCACTGAGTAATGACCAGTGCACCCATGTGAGGAAACTACCCAACACTACAGAATCAAACACCAAAAAATTAGAGGAAATAATTCTTGGAGCTCACACAGACAGGAATGGTTTGGGTTCAGCCAGTCCACACATGGCTTAGGAAAGCCCCATAACTCGCAGGAGATTGTGTCCAGTATTCAGAGTGGCCTCAGTGGTGGAACACAGTCAGCCCTGGACTAAATGTGACTCAGATCCCACCTGACAAAGCTTAGAATCAGCCTGAATGTTTCCAATTGTTTCAAAGTAACACAACTCTGTCCCAGGAAACAGCTCAAGAATATTTTTAGGAGTACAAACTATCCAGGTTCCAACAAGGAAGAATACACAATGTCTACCAGCCAACCAGAAATTACCTGGTTTGCAAAAAAGCAGAAAAACACATCGTGTAATGAGGAGACAAATCACTCAATTGATACTGACCACAAACAGCACAGATGACGTAATTCATAGACAAAGATGGGATGTTATTACTGTCATCATATTCCACATGTTCAAGAAGTTAGAGACAAGACTGACAATGTAGGGGGTCGGGGGTGGGTGAAATAGGTGAGGGGATAAGAGGTACAAACTTCCAGTCATAAAATGAATAAGTCGTGGGGATGGGATTACATCATGGGGAACAAAGTCAACAATATTGTCATAACTTTGTATGGTGACAGATGGAACTAGATTTATCATGGTGATCACTTTATAATGTATATAAATGTCAAATCACTATGTGGTGCACCTGAAACTATCATAATATTGTATGTCAATACTTCAGTAAAAAAAAGAAAAGGCTGATGATGTTAAGTAGAAATATGGAAGATAGGAAAAAGACCCAAAAACTTTTAGAGATGAAATGTCTGTAATTAAACACCTGTAATGAAAACTTACTAGATGAGATTAAGAGCAAATCTGTCAAAAGATTAATGAACTTGAAGACATACCATAGAAACCATTCAAAATAAAATACAGAGAGAAAATAGACCAAAGAAAATGAACAGAAAGTTAACTGCAGGACAACTTCAAATGGCCTCAAATATATGTAATCAGAGTCCCAGAAAGAGAAAGAGAAGAAAACAGAAAAAACAATTTGAGGAAATAATGACTGAAAATTTTCCATATTTTATTAAAAAAAAAAAAACTATAAACCCACATCTCCAAGATACTTAATGAACCCCAAGTCTAAGAAGTATGAACAAGGCACATCATAATTAAATTGCTTAAATAGGGTGATAACAAGATAATCATGAAATCAGACAGGAGAGAAAAAGACCTGCTGAGTGCAGAGGAACAAAGGTTAGAATGAAGACAGATCTCTTACTGGATCTCAGGCCAGAGCAGAGTGAAGCAAGGTCTTCAGAGTATTGAGAAAAAAAGCTGCTAATTTATGATTCTATGCCTGGCAGCAAAGGGTACAAATAAGATAAAATATCAACTTTCTCAGACACACAAGAGCTGAGATAATTCACGGTCACCAGCGGATCAGCGCTGAGAGATGCTGAAGGAAAATGACACAATATGGAAACCTTATGTGAAGAAAGGGATAGAGAGCACTTTCTGTGGGGTATGTAACATGTCGAATAAAACGTGTGACAACATGGACACGGAGGCTGCAGTGGGGGTGGGAGAGTACTGTTGTGAGGTTGTTCAGGCGTCATGAAGTGGTCTGATATTATTTGAAGATAAACTGTGAAAAGTTAAAGATGTGTACTGTAAACCCTAAGGCATGCACACACACGCACACACACAGCAAAGACTCATCCAGAATAAGCCAAAAAAGACGATTAAATGGAATCATAAAAAATACTTAAATTATCCAAAAAAAAGCAGTCTAAGAGGAAAAAGCAAACAAAAAACAGATTGGTCAACTAAGAAACAAATCGCAGGATAGATTCAAATCTAACTATTATCAGCAGTAACATTAGATGACAGTGGTCTAAAAACCCCATTTAAAAGGCATAATTTGTCAGATTGAATAGGAAAGCAAACTCAACTACATGCTGCCTACCCCAAACCCACTTTAAATATAAAAACACAAATAAATTAAAAATAAAGAGATTGGAAAAACATGCCATGCTAACACTAGTTGAAAGAAAGCTGGAGAAGCTATACTAATAGTAGATAAAGCAGATTTCAGGCACAGTGAATATGACCGGGAATAAAGGAGGTCGTTGTGAAATACAAAAGGGTCCGTTATCAAGAAGACATAATACAGACTGTTTATGCACCTAATAACCGAGCTTTATGGCACATGAAGAAAAATCCTTATCTGCCAGTTCCAACACCTGGGTCATCTTGGGATTTATCTCAGTTGATCCTCTTTTCTCTTAATAATGTGTCCCATTTACTTGATTTTTGGATGTTGGGTGATTTTGCACTGTGTCCTGGACATTATGAATGTGGTGTGGTGGAAATTCTGGATTCTGTTATTTTCCACCAATGACTGTGTCTCTTGGTTCAGCAGGTAGTGATCTCAGCTGGTCTTGAACCGCAAACTGGCTCCTGGCTGCAGCTCCAGCCTCAGTTCAGATCTTCTGTTGTTAGCGAGTGGCTTGCGCATGCGTGGTTCAGTCCATCAGAAAGGTGAGGGCAGAGTCTGAAGTTTCCCCTGCACATTTCTTCCCCTCCTGCAATCCCCCTCCCTCTTCAGTGACCATGTCCCGGACGAGGTGCCTGGAGAAACTCAAAGGTGGGTTTGGAAGCAATTAACTGTTATTCCAAGCTGTTTCTTTTCCTTTTGTAGGTTAAGGAGATGTAACCACCAGCCATCCTGAAACTGACCAAATGAGGCACTCAAGGGAGATGTAACCACCAGCCATCCTGAAACTGACCAAATGAGGCACTCAAGGGAGATGTAACCACCAGCCATCCTGAAACTGACCAAATGAGGCACTCAAGGGAGATGTAACCACCAGCCATCCTGAAACTGACCAAGCCTCACCACAAGAGCTATGCCCATGACCTTTGCTTTATTTTTAATGCAAAGATCTCTCCAGGAGGAGCTTAGGCCTCATTATGTGGAAGCATGTTCTCCAGCTGAGCCTGTGCAGGTGAATACCCCCACCTCTCCCTTTTGAATATTATTCCCCAACTGAAATAAAAGTTCCTGCTTCCCTTAGTTCTGGGACGCCATGACTTTGGAAATGATTCCTCACGGCCTCCTATTTGCTGCAAATACAGTTTACTTTGTGAGACAACTTCCACTGGTATAGTCTTATTTAACTCACCAGGAGGCGGGCCCACTTGGTTCGGTAACAAGCCCACTTGGTTTGGTAACAACCACAGTCCCCCAGTTTCATTTTTCTTGTTCTTGGGCTGTGAAGACTGTGGTTTTCCCAGAGCCACTGCCTCCCATGCCCTGCTCTGACTGCACATGGCCCCAGAGTGGAAGCCACAGGAATTCACTTCAAACTACTCCCCCGGAATCTGTCTGCTGCTGTTCACTCCCCAGTGCCGTCAAGCGGCTCCTGGTTGCGTTATGTACAGATTTTCTAGTTCTCTGTGGGTGAGGCAGTGTGGCGTGATCTTACAAAATCATTACAGGAAGCAGAACCAGTAATTACCCGTCCACTTTTAGAACTGCCTTGTGCATGAACCTCACATCCTTTGAGTCACATTTGGAAAAAGTGTACTTTTCATCTGTTTCAAAGGTCGAGATAGCTTCACTGCAGGGGACTTGAATAGATTACCATCTTCCAGAGGACATGAGTGCAGCGTAGTGAACGGAACCCCTGAATAGCCACGGGTGCACTAGACGAGGGTTGGGGTCGGCTACCCCAGGAGGGAGGAGGAGAGGACAGCTGGAGCCTATTCTGTTTTCAGAGTCCCTGTCTCAGCACAGCTGTCTGCTCCTGCCCAGAAGCCACCTCCCCTCCTTCTTTGTATGTCCTTAGGGAAAAATAAAGCCAACCTCCTTTTCTCCCCCCTCATCCCCACCAACCCGCCAGTCGTTCAGTGTCAGCCTGACACCATGCCCACCAGTCATTCAGTGTCAGCCTGACACATGCCCACTGGTCAGAGTGGGCCCAGGATCCAAGGACACACCACTGAGCAGTTGGTCTCTGCCTCACAGCTCAGCAGAGATAGTCATGGTAACAGACGCCAGGTGAGAGGGAGATGGGTGAGGGTCAGGACAGAGGAGGTTACACCTGAGGGAAGTTGGGGGTCCCCCTTGTGCCACGGAAGGAGGGTGGTCCTCACTCTGCAGGCAGCAGGAGCTGGGGCACCCAGGAGTGTTGTGCTAGGAGCGTTGTGATCCGACTGCGTTTCACTCAGCATTAACAAGCTCCCACCCAGCCTCCGCCCCTGGCACGCCCAGTGCGTCTCCAGAGAGGGGCAGACGCGAGCCAGAAGGATCCCGGCGGCAGTATTTCCCCACCAAGTGCAGGGGGAAGGGCTGTGGTCCTGGGTTTGGAGCTGAGAGGAGGTGGAGAGCTCCAGCACGGGAGGGCGGGGGTGAGCAGGGAATTGACGGGGAGCCCAGCCAGGGACATTGCCAGGACAGGAAAGCGGGTGCAGGTCGGTCCTGGGGGCTCAGTGTTCAGGTGACGGTCTAAGGGCTGGAGCTCTCCCCTGCACACTCATTTCCTGTGGATGGGGCGGCAGGGCCCCAGAACCCTGACACACTGTTGTTAAGACAGTAAATCTTGTAACAGCAGCCACCGTGCATCGAGCACACGCTCCTGCCGTGCTTCACCTGCACCACCTCCCCTTCTGACCACCTCCCAGAAGTGACCTGTAGACCCCATGGGGTTGTCGGATGGTCCTGGTGAGCTGACAGGGTGACGCGGTGGGAGGAAATGAGGGGGATGCTGCTGGCTCTGCTGGCCACGCCACAGCCGGGACTCAGGGCCAGGACACGAGCTTCGTGGGGGTGCTTGCCCCCCATACAGACGCGACGCTGTGACTGGAGCCGCTCAAGAACTTGGTCCGGCCGTGTGACTCCTGAGTGGGGAGCAGCCAGGCTGGCCACACGCGGGCGCTCCTGGAACATGCGTGCGGAGCCTCTGCTCCAACCGTCTGCATCCTGGTCCCCTCAGGAGCAGCTATGGGACCCAAGCGCTCTCTTCTTCTTGACGGTTGACTGCACTTGTCTGAAGCTGGCGGACACAGTCAAGGCGGTGGGAAACGCTGGGCATCGTGAGGGGGACTGGGCCCACCCTCAGAATGAGCACGTGTGTGTGTTGTGTGCCACTGCTGGCTTAGGCATGCTTATAAGTGACATACATGTGCGCACATGCACACACACACGCACGCACACTCACAGCTCCCTTTCACCGGAAGTGTTCCCGAGGGAACGCCAGCCCAGCCCTGGCCTGTGTCCAGGTCTCTGTCACACCCCTGCAGCTGGAAGGCGTGAGCTGAGACAAGGAGAGAGAAGAGGACACCAGGAGAGGAGAAACTGCCTGTTCCAGGAGGTGTCAAGGAGAACAGCGCCCCGTCTCTGAGGCAGAAGCTGGGGCCTTCTCGGGTCCCCTGAGGGCTTGGCCAAGTCACTTTCTACAGAGAACTTGGGGTCCCCACAGCCTGTCCAGGGCCCCTTCCCTGGCTCTACTGAGAAAATACAGACCACTCTGGACAGCACCCACGAGGGCCACGGTGAGACCTGTCTGCGGGGCAGCGGCCTGGAGCAGGCCCTGTTCAGAGGGGCCGGGAGATGTCACCAGGCTGTTAGGGGGGTGGTCTGGGAGGCTCAGAGCAGGATGTCAGAGGCGGTCCATGCCGTGCTGACCGTGTGACTCACGGGGTGCTGGAAAAAAATGGAACTAACCAGAATGCTGAAGCAGCTCTTTCCTGGCCTGAACAGACTCCTCTGTGCTTCTCCCGCCCAGAGGAAGAGGCCAGCAGTGTCCCCATAGCTTCATTCACCTGCCCACACCTGCTGGCCAGGACTCAGGGAAGAAGCCAGGCCTGCTGGTGCCCTGGGCACTGGGTTCCGTACAGGACACTGACTCACACCTCACAGACAGACGCAGCCCCACCCCCTGCCCCTCTGCCCCCTGCCCCCTCACCCCCTCACCCCTGACCCCTCTGCACCCCTGACCCCTGACCCCCGACCCCTGCTCCCCTTGGGCCGGGCTCCAGCAGCACCACAGCAGCTGATGCCTGGCTAGAGTTTCAAGCTGTGGCTTTGACTCATCGCATCTCTGCTCCTTGACTCATCGCCCTGTGACCCGCTCGGAAACCACCCTCTGGTCCTGGGTTGCCTCTCATCCCCGCCTTCTCCCTGGACTCTCACCCTAAGAGCCCAGATGTCTCTGCCCATCTTTCCTTTAAACATTTTTTGAGCAGAGCAGGGCTGATCTTAAAAACATAAATCATGTCTGTTTTGGCCAAATGCAGTGATTTCTCCCAGATTGAGAAATAAATCTGTTTATTAAAAATAATTCTGTTGCAACGAAGCAGGACTGGGGCAGATCTGAGCCGTGATCAGCGTGAGCCGCAGAGAGCAGAACGTACAGCCTTCGCCCCTAAATGTCAGGCCCAGACTATGGGGCTGAGAAGAAACAAAAGATAAGAATGGACGAGGAGAATGGGATTTGGACAAGGATGTTCCTGCAGATGCCTGTGGAGACAGGAGGGAGGAGGGAGGACCAGGGCCTGGGACAGATGCCCTTCCAGGTCCCGTTGGAGAACCGCCAGTCCTGCAAGGCCGGCCTGCGTCAGGGCCACACCGGACACCAGGGGCCCCAGGGATGCTCTCGCTGCGGTGACTTGACAGCAGGAACATCAGAGGGAGGTACAAACTTCATGAGCACTGTCCAGGGATCCTCACTCCAGGCCAGACCCCAGGCTCTGCCTGTAGGTACCACCCGGGGCCACGTCCACAGGGGCTGCCACAGTCCTGTCACCAGAACGACAGTGCGGAGGGTGATGATAGCATCTGTCGTTCATTAAACATGACGCCGCCTTTCTGCAAAGCCGTCAGCCCTCCTGGGGCCCAGCTAAGAAATGGCCTATAAAACCCTGACTCATGACCTCAAAGCACATTTGCCAACCTAAAGAGCCTTCTCGGCAACTGTGTCCAGGGTTTATCCGTGTGCAGTAATTTCACACCCCTGACCTTTAACACGTCCACGGTCTGACACCTCCCCCCAGAAGGTCTCCCCATCAGCAGCACTGAAGCGTCCAGAACATGCTCCACAGTCGTGGGAGACCAGGGCCCTGTCCCTCTGGGTGACAAGTGGCAGCCCTCTGCCCTTTGCCAGCGGACATGTCGGCACACACGGGCCACTGCCTTCGTGGTGGTCTCCAAGCTGCCAGGGAGGAGGAGCTCAGCCCTGTCCCCTTTCTGTTTGTTTCCATGGTAACCTTGAGACTTAGGGGCAGGCCTCCTCCCTGGCCAGAGCTGACCGGCCCTCCTCTGCCCACGTCACCCTGGGCAGAGCGTGGGGTGTGCAGAGGACAGACAGTTGCAGGTGGGGACCCTGTGCAGGGCTCACCTGGAGCTCACCTGGGGCTTCACCTGAAGGTCAAGAGGCCACAGGGATGGTGATGACTGAGCTTGAACTCCACCCCAGATGGTCTCATTCCCAGGCCAGTTGTCTTCCCAGAGAACCCAAGGCTTCCTAACTGTCAGACCAGGAAGGGTGGTCCTACACCTCAGGCACCACTGTGAAGCAGAAGGTGGTGGAGCCTGGTGGCCTGGTGCCTCATAAAGACCCAGGGAAGTGCTTTCTTCCCTCTCCCTCCTCCCACGTCCCTCCTCCCTCTTTTCCTGCCTCCCAGAGGCACTAGGCCTAGACTGGGAACAAGCCCCCACCTCACTGAGCCCCCAGTTTGGATGAGGGACGCCCTCGGAGACATCCCTTGAGTGAAGCTCTGTGACCCGGCTGCCATTGGAACGCCCACCCGTTCTGGGGGTTGGCTCTACCTCCGCCCTGGGGCCTGGAGGACTTTTCCAGAGCTTGACTAGAAGCTCCCAGGCCCCTGAGCACACTTTGCTCTCCAGCTCGCAAGAATCTCCCCCAGATTCCCGGGCCCTGTCCCAGCCAGGCCCCTCGCGCCTGCCAGGCCTGGGAGCCAGGCCATCGGCTCCTCTCGGGTGACAGTCAGCAATCCTGGGACGCTCCGGGTTCCAACGCAGAGAAACAGGTGCGTGCGTTTGGGGAGAAGAGACTCCGGTTCCTGCCAGGTGAAGTGACCGACGACGGAGGGAGGCTCCTCCCGGTCACAGAATCGGCCATCACAGGTCCCTCCACTCTTTACATTGCTGGAGGCCACCTGGGAAGTGACGGGTCACCAGGGACTGGTAACATGATGGACAGCAAGTAATTAGGGGTGGATTCTCCCTGTTTGCAGCATCTGGGGCCGCTGTGTGCACAGCAGATCAGGTGAGGAGGGAAAGGGGTGCTCAGGGCTGTGGGGAATGGGTGGGCATGGAGATTGGACCTCTGCCCACCCTGCCCCATGGGCCCCCACCCGCCCGAGCCCAGCAGTCTCTCTGCACCTTCACTCCCTCCCAGCCAGGGCCCCTGGATGAAGGAGAGGAGATGGCTCTGCAGCCATAAGTCCCGCACCCCCAAATCCAGACCAAATCTCTTCTCAAGAGTCGCACAGATAGAAACACAGAATATTAGAACTGGGAAATACCTCAGAATAGTGGTTCTTAGCTTGTTTGGGAACACATAGGCTAGGGGTCAGGGTATAATTGGCTTCATAAGCTGTTGAGTTGCTCTTTTAGCCATCCCTCCATCCCCAGGTCGACTTTGCCATTTTTTTTCACTATTGCAAGGAAGTCCTCAGTTGATAACAGTGCATATCAGTCTCCCCTCTATTTTCAGTTATTTTATTAGGATATAGTTCTGGGAATGAGAAATCCACGGACATTCTCTTCAGAGAAACGCAGTCATGTACCAAGACTTCTGCACGCAATAGCAAGAGAGCACAGTCTCTGACTTCCGTCTCTGGATCCTAGACTAAGCATAGGTGGTTTAGAAGAGGTGGAGATTAAAGTAGATCACCTCCTCTGTGTCAAGTACTGGAGTTTAGGCACGTTCTATCCATTACCTTACTTACTTCTTATCTCAATGCCTGGCTAATTTTCGTCAAAACTCTATCAGGTAGATAATCTTATCTCCATTGCACAGATGAAGAAACAGACTGAGGTTCAGTGATTCACACAGTGGGACTCACACTTAGGCTTGCTTTACTCCAAAGCCCATCTTCTTTTCATTATACCCTTCTGACCTTTACATCAGAAATATCAAGCACCTACTGTGTGCCAAGGCATTTTCTCCCTTACAACAGTTTTTCAATTAGGGATTATTACAGATAAGGATCTTAGTCTAGAGAAGTGAAGACATGATCAAGGAAACACAGCTGAGTTGTGGGAACCTGATCTAGAACTCGTACTTCTACCTCCTGGTCCACAGTTTTGGCAGAGTAGGGATACAAATCCGGATTTGTCAGATTCCGAGACATGTTCTCACCCACTGTGATGGTTAAGACTAGGAAATTCTTTTACTTGCATTTGTTTTGTTTATACATTTAGGAATCCCCTTTTTATTTCTAGACTTCTGTCCTAGTCTAGTTGGGTATCTGGTTTTCTTTGACTGGCATTGTTTCAGTCTTGATTTTCGTTTCTGCTGCAGTTAGGAATCTAAGTAAACAAGAAAGCATGACTCTTCAATATGGTCTGAATGTACAGTTGGTGGGGTGAAGATGAACTTTCCTTGTAAAGCTTGTCCATCATAGCTTGCTATAATGAATTCTGCAAGGATTTTTCAGCAGTTAAGTCTTTATTAAGATAAAGATGCTGATAATTCATAACATATACTGAATCTGTGACTACATTCATTTTCTCAGATAGTAAATGGATTGAAAATATTTGCTGGGTTTATGGAAGAACATGTAAGCTTTCGAAAAATGATCCTGATCGCTATAAACTGTATATGGTTAGGAGGCAAAGGAGAATATTCTGAAAACTATTCTCAGCTCATTTGGAACTTCTATTTACTTTACGGAATTACTACTTTCTACAAAGTATTTACTGTCTTTTACACAGAATACTATATTTCTCACCATATTTTTTGAGATGTTTCAATCATATAGAAAATTAATAGACAAATGAGTAAGCCAACTTTCCAGAGTTGTTCCATCTTAATATTTTGCCATATTTACTTTATACCTTGTTTGCAAGTAACATTACTAGTATGCTGAATTTATTCTTTTTCTTTCCTAGACGTGTTGTTATACTTTTGTTACATATGTATGTATCTGTAAACAATATAGAGCATTACTCTACCTGTTTTTAAACTTTGTACAATGATATGATACTGTACCTATATTTGTTCAGATGTTTTTTTAGTTGCTTAACATTATTTTTAAGAAGTAGCCTTATTGATTGTTAATCTATTTTAATTGCTGTATAGTATTCCATTGTATGAATGTACCAGAATTTTTTTATCCAGTTTCCTTCTGACAGACATTTAAGTTGTTTACATTCTTTTGCAATTCTAAACAATGCTGCTATGAACTTTCTTATGCATGTTTCCTTATATTCCTGTGGGAAAGGTTTTGGATATATACATAGGACTGGACTTCCTGGTGTTGGGTATCTTCAACTTTGCTAGAAATTGTTAATTTCTGTCCAAAGTGGTTGTAGTGATTTACACTCTCTAGCAGTATCCTCCATTAAGTTGTCTTCAAAGGTATTAGTGTACTCTAGTTTTACAGAAATGATGGTGCTTGCATCCTTAAGGCACAAATTGCTTTGTTCATTTCTTTATGCCTATATGCTTTTAAGTCCAACATAATTTTAGGGAGAAAGATAAAGGAATAAGGTCTAGATTGAACGAAATACTAATTCTCCCTTCTGCTATGGCTATGTTCCCTCAAGTACAACTTTACTGCTTGTTGTGTTTGTACTTGTGATGCAGACAGACCCTAATGAAGTAAATTGTTTACTGATTTTTTTTTTATTGTTTTTGTGTCAATAGATTGAGGATTAAAAAGTAAGCCCCATTGTTTGTTGGAGAGCCCTACAGGAAGTGGGAAAAGCTTAGTCTTACTTTGTGCTGCTTTAGCGTGGCAACAGTCTCTTCTTCGTGGTAAGTATTTGGTTGATATATTCAGCTTGATTATTGGGACTTGAAAAAAATATAATAAAGTACTTTTTATCCAGAATGATTCATTTAAGGAAATAGCATTAACTAAGAATATACTTTTGGTCTTTCTTTTAATCCTCTCTGCTTGATATTTTAATGAATCTTAATATCAACGAATACTCAAGTGGTTGTGCCTTTATTACATTATTAATCTTTGACTATTATCTTTTTGTAAGTTATGTAAATTGATGATAATTTCTCTATAAATGTCTCTGACAGCATAAGTGTTTCTCTCCTGTCCTAATTTGATGCTACAGATAGGGTGACCAACTTGTCCAGATTTGCCAGGTACTTTCCCAGGTTTAGCCCTGAAAATCTTACAGCCTGGGGGGCCTCCCAATCCTGGGAAAATTCGAGTGGTTGCTCACTCTAGCTGCAGAGGATGATTAATGTTTGTTTAATTAGAAATATTATGAATAGAGGTTCTTTCACTTTGAGGGAAGCCAGCGGATGAAAGCTTAAGCGAAAAAGCTGAAGTGCCATTGTCACGTCGTTGTACGTGCCACTCAAAGAGTGTTACAAACGATGGCGAGGACCGAGGAGCTTCACGTCATTTCAACAGTCCAAGTACACCACCTTCTGAAAGAAATGGCAGTTCACCAACTTGTCAAGGTAGGTTATATTTTTGCCTGGGTCTGTTGGTATGTGTAATAGGAACCTTCATTACTGTTGTTATGAGACCTAATTTGATAAATTTGATGAGCATAATTCATTAGGTACCTCCATCTAATTTCTCTGGAATTATTTTTAGATAACACAAGAGTGGTCAGAAATCCTTGGACTACTTTATTCTTGGCTTGGCTTTTAATTGATTTGGACATTTTGCTAGCTTAAATCATTTTTTGAAGCAGGCAAGGCAAAATAAATGATATTCAGAAATTGATGTTATTTGTAGGCAGGATTGTTAATTATAAGTTAGGATTTTAGAAAACATTGATTTGTATTGTAAGACAAAATCTAGTTAGCCTCATTCATTCTTGATAAGTTTGCATGAACTTCTGAAGCCAGTATCCTGCTTGAGGATGAGATATGTTTTAGGTATGATCCTTGAATAGTTCTAATTAGATTTATTTAAGTGAAATATATTAAGAATAACATAAGACTCTTAATTTTTAAAAAATACTTCTCTGGCTTTGACTATATGGAAAAGATTGGTCGTTATTTGCCTAAGCCAGAAACCTAGGAGACATCCTGTACACGTTGCTCTACCTTATTTCTCCGTGCAAATCTCTATCTCCATTGACAACTCCCTGGTCCAAACTACCATCTCTTGTTTAGAGCATGCAATAACTTCTTTTCCTGCTTTCACTCATGCCATTCTTTAACTGATCACTGGCAGGGAGAAAAGAGGTGGCCATGACTGACTTAAGTCTCAACGTATCCACTTCCTAAAATCAAGAATGGAGTCGTCTTCCTCTAAAGCGCATGACTATGTGTGGAGGAGGGTGGCTGCTGGAACCCAAGTGTGATTCTGTTAGGAGTGAGGAAGAGGAGATGGAATAGTTACTGGAGAGGTGACCAATAGTGTTGTCTACACTGTTTTGACCCTTAGCCCTTTTGACTTTCTTTCCATTCCTTCAAAGGGTCATGCTTTCTTCTGCCTCAGAGCCTTTGCTTGTGTTAGTGTCTCTTCTGAGGAAAGTTACATCTTCAACTTGTTATCCTCCTCTTCCATTAGGTATCACTTAAATTTCACTTCCTTGAGGGAGCCATGCTGACCTTTCCGTTAGATCAGATTTGGTTTCCCTGTTATTTTGTGTCATCTCACTGTGTTTGTCTCCTTCACAGCACTTGTCTGTGAAGTTTTTATTATCCATGTGTCTGTGTGCATCTTTTATTGATCTCTGCTTCCCCTAGCAGACTGTGTTCTCCATGAGGTCAGGAGCCATGTCAGTTTGCTTACCATTGTAACCCTGGAACCTGGCAGAGTGCTTGGCGTATAGTAGGTGCTAGATAACTATTTGTTGTGTGAATGAATGGAGTTGATTTTGAGCTAATTATAGAAACTCTGGTTTATAATATTTATATACAACCTGTATTTTTTTTAGAAAAGCTTTATTGAAACATACTTGACAAAACAAACTGCATTTATTTAAATGGTACGCTTTGGGGTCCTCACGTCAGGGCCTGCGCAGGGCCCTCCTGGCGAATCGCGGCGCCCGCTGCCTCGCCGCCCCCTCGCGCGGGGAGGGGCGGGGGCGGGGGCGGGGGCGGGGGCGGGGGGGGGGGGCGAGCGCGCCTGCGCGCAGGGTGCCTTGTCCCAAGTTCACGTGTCTCGAGGGTGGGACTGCGGGGCTCTGCTTGCAACAGCGGCGCTAGAGCGGAGTGTGGGCTGCGGCGGCCGGAGTCATGGCAGGACAGGCATTTAGAAAGTCTCTTCCCCTCTTTGACCGAGTTTTGGTTGAAAGGAGTGCAGCCGAAACTGTAACCAAAGGAGGCATTATGCTTCCAGAAAAATCTCAAGGAAAAGTATTGCAAGCAACAGTAGTAGCTGTTGGATCGGGCTCTAAAGGAAAGAGTGGAGAGATTCAACCAGTTAGTGTGAAAGTGGGAGATAAAGTTCTTCTCCTAGAGTTGGGAGGCACCAAAGTAGCTCTAGACGACAAGGATTATTTCTTATTTAGAGATGGTGACATTCTTGGAAAGTATGTAGACTGAAATGAATTACTATTGAAATGGCATCACGTGAAGCTGCCCATTCCACTGAAGTACTGAAATTTTTCATCATGTAAATAATTTCCATGTCTCTCTTTTATAATAAACTAATGATATCCAAACTAATGACATCCCGTGTCTCTAAAATTTAGTTTCACTGTACTGATATAAACATTTCCAAATAAAAATATATAAATGAAAAAATATAAAATAAAATAAATGGTACGCTTTGATAAGTTATGGCCTCCACCATAAGGTGTACCTCCATGAAACTTTCAGTCAGCGTCAAGATAGTGAACATACCCATTACCTTCAAAAGTTTTCTCATGCACCTTTGTTATCCCTCCTTCCCACCCCTCTGTGACTTTCTCTCCCCAAACAACCACTGATTTGCTTTCTATCACTATAGATTAGTTTGCATTTTCTAGAGTTTATATAAATGGAATCAGACAATTTGTACACCAATTTTGTCTAGCTTCTGTCACTTAACATAATTCTTTTGAAATTCATCCATGTTGTGTGTGTCAACAGTTTGTTCCTTTGTGTTGCTGAGTAAGGTTCTGTTCTATGGATATACTACAAATTGTTGATCCAGTCACATGTTGATGTATATGTGAGTTGTTTCTAGTTTTGGGCTATTACAAATAAAGCTGCTATGAACATTTGTATGTCAGTCTTTGTTATGGACATGTGCTTTCCTTTTTATGGGCAAATACATAAGAGTAGAATGAGTGGATCACTTATGTTTAACTCTTTAAGAAACTTCCAAACTGTTACCCAAAGTGTTTATACATTATACCATTTTACATTCCCACCAGCAGTGTCCGAGAGTTCCCATTTCTCTACATCTTTGCTTACACTTGGTATGGTCAGTCTTGTCTGCCATTCTAATAGGCATGTAGTGTGGTATCTCACTGTGGTTTTAATTTGCATTTCCCTGATGACTTATGATGTTGAGCGTCTTTTCATGTGCTTATGAGCCATCTGTATATCTTCTCTGATAAAATGTCTTTTTGAAACTTTTGCCTGTTTTTTTTTTCTTATTGTTAAGTTTTGAGAGTTCTTTATATATTTTGAATACAAGTGTTTTTCTATCAAATATAGTTTTAGGTTTTACTGTTAGGTCTAAAATCCATTTCGAGTTATTTTTGGTATATGGTGTGAGGTATGGATCCAAGTTCATTTATTTTGCCTATGGATATCTCATTGTTCAGCACCATTTATTGAAAAGGCTATCCTTTATCCACTGCATTGCCTTTGTTCCTTGGTAAAAAATCAGTTGTCAATATATACACAACTTGCATTTTAGCATCATTGTGAGTTCGGGCTGTTTAGAATAGTCTCTTGGAGCATCAGATGCGATAAATCAGGGTTGGATTCTTTCCATTTTTAAGCAAATTCTTTAGTAAGATATAAGCTAAATACAGAAAAGCATACAAATCCTAAGTGTATAGCTTGATGAATTTTCACAAAGTAAACACACTCGTGTATCTACCACCTAGCTAAAAATAGGACATTACCAACACCCTACAGCCCCTTCTTATGCTCTTTTCTAGTCACTATCCTTTCTCTCCACAGGTATTGGCTATCCTCCCTTCTGTCACCATTGATGAGTTTTGCCTCTTTATAGAAATGGAGTGATATCTGTACTCTTGAGTCTGCGTACTTTTGCTTACCATTGTATTTTGGGGATTCATTTGTGTTGTTGCATATAGTAGTAGTTCTTGTTGTGGTATATTATTTACTTCTATGAACATATCACAGTTTATTAATCCGTTCTGCAGTTATTAGACATTTGGATGGTTTCTACATTAGGCTTTTCATGCTTTTATGAACATTCTTGTTCATTCTTTTGCAAATAGGTAAGTATTTTCTCTTGGATATATACCTAGGAATGGCATTGCTGGTCATAGTGTATGGATATGTTCAGCTATAGTAGAGACTGCCAACATTTTCCAAAGTGGTTGAACCAGTTTATGCAACCCCTTCCCTACATCCAGTAGTATATGGGAATTACGTTGTTCAGCATTCTTGTTAACACTTGCTATGTCCAGTCTTCTAAAATTTTAGCCATTCTGGTGCATGGATGATGTTCTCGTGAGTTTGAATTGGTATTTCTCTGGTGACTAATGAGGTTGAGCATCTTTTTATATGTTTATTGGTCATTTGAATATTCCTTTTAGTGAATTGCCTATTTAGATTGCCCATATTTCTATTGGGTTGTTTCTTACTGATTTCTATGAGTTTCTTTTTTTTTTAAATATCTTCTGGATGTGTCTTGTTTATTTATAACTTTGTATTTTAAAGACTTAACTCCTCCAATAAGCTTCCTGCAAATGTCCCTGCTATAGAGAAGAGGAAGATAAGCCTTTTGGTCTATGCAAATAATATGATTTTTTTTTTTAATGAATTGGGGTAAATCTCATTTGGCACATGGCAGTTCAGTTTTTCTAAAACTAAATTATTGTTTTTGGTAGACGTTCCCTGGCCTTTAATGGGCCCATGCAAATTTGCCCCTTGATTTATTTGGGACAGGGTTTCTCAAAAGTGGCACTATTAAAATTTGAATGGGATAATTCTGTGTTGTGGCAGCTGTCCTGTGCACTGTGGGATGCTTAGCAGCATCTCCCAGGCCTCAACCCACTAGAGGCCAGTAGTACCTACCCCCCACTTTGTGACAACCAAAAATGTTTCCAGACGTTGCTGAATGTCCCTGGGGTGGGAGGTGGGGGTGTTAAAATTGCCCCGGTCGAGAAACACTGATCTAGATTTGTTTTGTGGGTATTTTACCAGTTTGCCAGGAAATTACAGAGCTCAAAATTACGTGTCTTTTCTAAAATACATATGGAAATACAAAGGACTAAGAATAGCCAAGATATTTTTTAAGCAGCAGGTCAAGGTGAGAAGACTTGATCTATGAGATATCCTGATTTATTATATATAAAGCTATAGTAACTAAAGCACTTTGGTATTAGCACAGTGTTAGACCAGTGGAAAACAGTAGAGAACCCAAATCCAGTTCCACGTGTATCCAGAAACTTGATTTCTTTTAATAGAAGTGCTCTTACAGAGCAGAGGGCAAAGGAGGGGCGTTTCTTTAAGTGGTCCTGGGACTATTAGATATCAGTATGGAAAAAATTCAAATTGGAACCCTACTTTACTCCGTACACAAAAATCCATTCCAGGTAGATTAAAGACCTAGGCATGAAAGGCAAAACTATTAAGATGTTAGAATATAGTGGTTTTCAAACGATGTTCTTAAGAGTCTTAGAAAAAACATGGCTTGTAGTGGGAAGGGGACAGTGGATCAGGGAAGTTCTAGGTCTTGCGTGCTCTTTTGGAAATTTTAAACGCTATTTCTTAAAAAACTGTAGTCCTCCTCAGAAAAGGCTTGAAAACCCGTGCTGTGTGGCATAGATAGCCTTCTGTGTTTGTGCAGACTCAAACTTGTGTTTTTTTTTTGAAAATAGTATTGGACTTGCTTATAGGGCTTTCTCCCCTAGTAGTCTGTAAATCCTTCAAGGCCAGGGACTGGTTTTTTTTCATTGTTTTTCCATGGGGTCTGGAATTGTATGGACTCAATAAAATAAATGCTTGTTAAATGAATTCAAGAACTGGGAGTGGAGGGAATATATAGAGAAGAGCAGAGAGGAAGGAAGGTACTTTGAAGAACACTCTCATTTACAGAAAGGGAGAAACCAATGTATTGGAATAGTTAAGAACCGTGTTACAGATATTAAAGAAAAAGCAAATGCATTTATTCTGTTGCAAGAATACAGAGTGTTATGTTTGGCTGTATACCTAGAGGTTATGCTTATGGATTTTAGAATCAGACAGCAGGAGTCAGTCATATCTAGGCTCTGCCTCTTACTAGCTAAACAATATTGGGCATGAACTTGACTTCTTTAAAACCTAGTATTCGCACTTATAAAATGGGAATAATATTATTCGGTGATTTAAGAGGTCGTTGATGACCTTGAGATAGAGCTTTCCGGATTGTGGGATTAAAAGCTAGATTATAGGAGCTTGATTCTACTATATTGTTAAGCCTAAAGAACATTGAGAAGCTTAGTAGGAAACAAACATTGAGACACTGTAAAGAACGATTTTTATAGAAATGAAATACATTTTCTTGAGAGAATCTTACAGTTATATTTTTTAAGCCACATTATTGGGAGTGGTCTACAAAAGCATAAAGCTACAATTGGACTTTCCTGTTGAAAGTATATTTCTCAAAATGTTTGCTATATCTTTGTTAAGGTAAACTGAGTGGTAAAGTGCTTTTAAACATGTTGAGCATTTCATGTTTTAAAGTATGCTATGAAATTTTTAGAAATAAATCATACATCTTGATTCCAATATTTTTCTAGAAAAATTTCCTGGAGCAACCCCTGATGGCCTAGCGGTTAAAGTTTGGCACGCTCCACTTCGGAGTCCCAGGTTCAGTTCCCAGGCGCGAACCACACCACTCGTCTCTCATTGACTATGCTGTGGCAGTGGCTCATGTAGAAGAACTAGAAGGATTTACACGTAGAATATAGAACTATGTACTGGGGCTTTGGGAAGGGAGAAAGAAGAGAGGCAGATTGGCAACAGATGTTAGCTCAGGGCAAATCTTTCCAAGCAGGGAAAAAAAAAGAAAAAGAAAAATTGCCTAAGTGTAAGTTATTTATACTCATATTTTATGACTTCTTATATAAGACTCTCCTGAAAAAAAACTATACTGGCTGCAAAGCTATCTGCCAATAAACAGGTATCCATATGGAGAGATGAAAATGGTGATTTTCAAGTAGAGAAGAATTCAACCCTTATAAACTACACAGTAGGTAAACAGAATTTGTTGGCAGTGAAATATTCCCGTTAGTTCTAGTAGAACAGGGTAGCCAAGCATCAATCAAGATTTCAGTGGTGCTTGTAGAGAGTAGTTGGGTCATGTCACAGACGTAAATTGTAAATTATTGTAACTTCATTTTATATAGTTACTCATTACAAAGGAGTTTATTATTATACTAGATTATTGAGGCTAACATCATTAAAATGAAACTGCATGGTGCTTTCTTATATAAGAGGAATTTGACAGTAAACTATTTACTTAAGACATATACTGATAGTATAGCTACTTTGTACTTTTAATTCTTCTGTTGTTTTGATCTAATAATGGCATTTTGGGGGGTCAAAATACCTTTTTTTAGAAACCTTGATACAAGCATATGCTGTCTTCAAAATCTTACTTCAAATAAAGCAATAGAGGCAAGTTGGAAGTAAAAGCATGGAATACATAAACAAAATAATAAGGGAATTATGGTGCCAGTTATCAATGGATTGCCCCTGTGTAACAACATCAGAGTGTTGCGCTCTATTGTCTGTTCTGCAATAATGGAGCTGCACCCAGTAGACATTTCTCTTTTGCACCTGGCAGGGGTTAAGCTTTTGTCAGAGAAGGTTTAGGACAAAGGGCCTTCCATCCTAATTCCAGGGTGCTTCCATTCTTTTCTTTTTCTTTCTCCTGCAGTACAACCAGCAGTGGCACAATTCAGGGGTGTCTACGTGGACTCACCCACAGTGGATGATCCACAGTGGATTCAGTGGATCCCCTTGGATGGCTTAATAAGGAGAATGAGTGGCACCGCTGCAAGTGGAATCCCAGTGAATCCAGTAGGCATCCCAGCCTCAGCCTACCTGCCCCTGGGAGGGGACAGGGCTTTCCTGTTTGCCAGTCTCAGCCTGCTGTTCCCTACCTGCTGAGCTCTGCCCTGACCAGGGACTGGTACTGGCCTTGGGAAACATGACAATCTTCTCCACCATCCCTGTGCTGCAATCATTCCTTCTCCAACAAGGCCTGAAGGCAGCCTTGGCGAGGGGGTCCTCTCCCAAATTTGTTTCTTTCTTAACTACTCTACTGTAATTCTGGGCTATTCTCTATAGTTCCCTTTAAAGGTTTATGGTTAATTGTTCATTATATAAACTGTCCCTGCTCAATCTATTGGTTGGTTTCCGTGTCCTGATTGAACACTGATTCTTATCATTATATATTATTTTATAGGGTATTAGTGCTAAGGGGAAAAATGAAAGGGGAACAAGTTGGATAGGGAGTGTCAGAACAAGAGGATAGTTTATATTTTAAATGACATGGTCAATACAGCCTCACCAAGATGACATTTGAACACAGAATTAAAGATAGTGAAGAAGATGAGGCATGAAATTATCATGTGGAAGAGGATTCCAAGTGGAAGGAACATAGAGTACAAGTCTACAGGTGGGAGAGTGCCTGGCATGTACCAGGAGCCTAATGGAGGGCAGAGGGACTGGAGCAAATGGTACAGGGGATGACTGGCCAAAGATGATGTCAGAGAGAGTGTGGGACCAACTGTATTGGGCTTGAGGTCCATCATAAGGACTTGAACTTTCCCCCTGAGAGAAATGGAGAGCCCCTTGAGAGATTTCACAATGTCAGGGTGTGACATCTGGTTTTAAAGGGCCACTCCAATTGGTGCATTGAGGATAGATTGCGGGTCAAATATAGAGGCAGAGAAACCAGTTAGAAGGATACAGCGATAATCCAGGCCAGAACAATGGTGCAATGTGGTCCACCCAGCCATCAGGGAGTAACAGGGTGTGGACTTACATACCCACCGCAAGCAAAGAAAAAACTAGTCCAAATACCTGATATGATTATTTCGCTAATGATCAGTCTACATATGCAGTGGGTGAAAGTCCACAAGGCCAGAGAAAAGCAACCTTCATGTAAAGAAAAATTCTAAGGAACTGTAAGTCACACCACCTGCAACAACCACAGATTCTAGAATTATTTGAGATGCCAAGACAATGAGGAGGGAATAATCTTTTCAACAAGTAGTGCTGGGACAGGTGGATATCCACATGTGAAAGAATAAAGGTGAACCCCTACCTCACACCATATACAAAAATGTTACATCTTCTTACCATCAAAGATGTAAATGTAAGACCTAAAACTATAAAACTCTTGGAAGAAAACATGGCCCTGGATTAGGCAATGTTTTTGTAATTGTGGCACCCAACACATAAGCAACCAAAGGGAAAACAGATCAATTAAACTTCATGAAAAGTAAAACTTGAGAGCGTTGAAAGACACGATCAGGAAAGCAAAAAGACGACTCACAGAAGGGGAGAATATGTTTACAGATCTTTACATATCTGATAAAGGTCTACTATTGAGAATATATAATACATTCT
Source organism: Diceros bicornis minor (assembly GCF_020826845.1). Taxonomy (NCBI): domain Eukaryota; kingdom Metazoa; phylum Chordata; class Mammalia; order Perissodactyla; family Rhinocerotidae; genus Diceros; species Diceros bicornis. The sequence continues at coordinate 320,632 of NW_026691130.1, read as the reverse complement.
CCCCTCTCAACAATAAAATACAAATAGCACAATGAAAAATGGGCAATGCGTTTGGATAGGCATTTCTCCACAAGAGATACATGCCTGCCTGGTGCTGTGCTGTCCCTGCCTGAGGCTGCAGTTCCTGTGTTGGCCATCAGGTGGCAGCCTCCTGTGTCAGTGGTGCCCACTGAGCTTTGCTGGAGCAATTTGGGGAGAGGAGGATTCATGCAGAAGTCATGCTGACCCTCCGCCTGCCTCAGGACCCACTTGCACTTCCTATTACTAGTGTTCCTCTTCACCCACTGAGTGGAGCAAAAGCAGGAAGGAGGGATCCAAGATGCCCCTATTTGTTCATTCGGCAGCTATGTGCCAAGCCATCACCCTGGGCCGGGAGCCCTGGTGGGCCCAAGGGTGGTGCTGAAATCTACCCAGTGGTCCCTGCCCACCAGGAGCTCAGTCTGGAGGCAGATGGACAAAAGCACAAAATCAGAGACACGTGAAAGAGAAGAGCATGAACTGGAATGAAAATAAAGAGTGTCCTGCAGGGAGGGCTGGGGTCTCACTGGGTAGGAGGGTCTGAAAGGCCTGACTGAGGTGACATTTGCTGTGACCAGAATGACATGAGGACCCAGCGCTGCACTCACCTGTGATCAGCGTGCCAGGGAGAAGGCACTGCTGGTGTGGAGACACCCAGGCAGAAGTGAATTTGGCCAGAGGAGGTTAGAGAGGTGGGCACTGTGGCTGCAGAGAACCTGGAGGGGAGAGGAGGGAGAAGGGCAGGCCAGACCTGGGAACTGGGAGATGGTGTGAGGTGTTTCCTCCTCTCTGACAACACTGCTCCCCACCCTGCATCTGTAAACCGCAAATATTCACTCTCTCTCCATCTCTGTGGACCAGGAATCCTGCACAGCTGAGCTGGAGCCTCTGCTCATGACAACTTCCAGGTTGGGGCTGTGGCCTCCACCGAGGCTGGACCAGGGTGAGATGTGCTGTCAAGCTTACTCCTGTGGGCTCGGTCAGGATCAGCTTCACTGAGAGCCTGGCTCCTTTCTGTCTGTTGGCCAGGGCACTCCCTTGGTTTTCTTCTGCGTGGGCCTCTGCATAGGGGAGCTCAGGACGTCCATGTATGTCCCCAGGTCCAGGGGTTAGACAGACTGAGAGAGGGGAACAAGGGGAGAGGGAAGAGGGAACACAAGAGAGCGAGTGAGAGAGAATGACAGCCTCGGTGATGGAATCTGGGAAGGGTCGTCCTGTCACTTGTGCTGGGTCTGCTGGTCAGAAGCCAGTCCCTAAGCAGTCAGTGGTCCACAGGGACGTATAGAACAGGCAGGGAGCTCATCATCCCTGCAGGGGCACGCTGACCTTGACTCAAGTGTCCTGGTGGCGAAAGGCTCCCTTCCTACCTGGGCTGATCCTGCGTTGAGCTCAGATCCTCCTCCTTGGGAGTGTTGCTCATCGCGGCCCGGGTGTGCTCTCCCGGGTTCCCTGGGCTCCTGTCCCCTCCAGGAGGGAGATGTACACTGAGGGGGCTGAGGCCAGAGCAAGCAGGGACCACTCCACCCTCCCAGCTCATTTGCTTCCTTCCCCAGGAGGGCCGACTCCTCAGGAGCCTCTCCTCACTGCTCACCATCTTCTCTGCTCTGAGAGCACCTCGTTTCAGCCTCTGAAGAAGACCTGGGGAGAAGTTTCCAGGTGGGAAGGCCTCTCTCCATGGGAGCCCCAGAGTGGACAGGGACCTTCGACAGGGCTGGGCATTGTCCCCTCAGTCAACTTGGACTTCCTGGGAGGCAGCAACCCCTGGGGGCAGGGCCTAGGCTGGGGGCAGGTCTCTAAGCATCCCCACAATGCCCATCTCCTGGTCTCACCTGATTGAGCACAGGCCTGCACAAGCACACCACCTTCCAGACCCCCTGGGGTTACGTGCAGCCCATCAAGGCCGCTGTGTCTGTCTCATTGTGTGGTTGTCCGTCTCACCTTCCTGGCTGATTCGCTGCTCTGTTCTAGATCCAACCTCAGGCGGCTGCAAAGTTGACCTTCCATGTCAGCTTGCCACTGAGATGGCTACTGTTTCCAGGAATGCTTAGGGGCCGGGCTTTGCCCACGCATGGCGACATCAAGTGGGCAACCTCTGACAGTGAAGCCACCCCCATTCAGGCTTGCGCCGCTCACAGGGCCGTCACACTGAGGGGGTGGGGACGGGACCTGCCCTGGGCAAAAACACCACGACTCTCACTGTTCTTCCCTCAGCTTCACATGCTCCTCAGTTGGTTGTATGTCTTTGGTCTCTTCCCAGAGCTTGTTTTCTGACAGCACGTCCGGTGTGATCATGGCTTTCCGGGAAGAGGATTGGCTGAACTCCTCACTCAACCATTCGGTGCGTCCTGCCGACCCACGCCGATCACTTTCTGAAGGCGCATCCTTTCAGCAATCTGAGGACCCAAGATTGTGAGTCTGTGTCCTGGAGGGATTTTGAGAAGAGCTGGTGGGATGGCAGTATTGAAAAACATAAAGCCTTGCTTCCAGAAAGCTCTCTGGGATCCTCATCATCTTGCTGTTTTGGAGTCAAAGCCCTGAGATCTTTAAAAAGCCAGCAATGTTAGAACATGGGCAGGACAAACAAAAGTCTCTGGGCTCCAACACCAACTAAAATATTCTGAATTTCTAGTAACCTGAGACGAGTGGAAAGGAGTTGGGAGTGTGGAGTGGAGGGGCGGTTTGGGGCAACTACGCGTCTGGGGGGAGAAATGCCATGCAGAGCAGCCTTTCTGGGGGCATACGTGTGGGACATGTGTGCAGACCCCCGCTGCAGACATTGCTGCTGCTGCCCTTCAGTTCCCTCAGCCCACTTGAGTCCCTGCAGTCCCTGGGAGCCAGTCCCCGGCAGGCCCACAGTGTCCCCCTGGAGCACCTGCATCCACTCTCTGCCTGAGGGCTCTCTCTTGCACCGGGAGCTTCCTCTCCTGCGAGCCTGTGCCAGCCTGTAGCACAGAAGCCTTCACGACCCGGGGTAAACCCTCCACCCACGGGCACAGAGCCAGTCCGGGTGGGATCTCGTCTCCCGACAGGACTAGGAGGGATGCTCACCTCAGTGCTCCCTCGTCAGGCCCCGCCCTGGCGCTCCTCCTCCAGGCTCCCTTCCCCATGGCCTCCCTCGGGCCTCCTCCCTCACCTGCAGACAAACCACTTGCCCTATGTCCTGGTCTGCTCTGGGGCCAGACTCTGCAGAGGCTGCACGCTGGCTGTGACTTGGAGCAGGTCGTCCAGCCTCCTGGACTTGAGCTTCCTCACCTGTGAGATGGGGCCACAGGCCTGCCTCCCGAGTCGCCAGAGGAGACGCAGCGTGGGGAGACGCACACCGCTGCAAAGAAGGACGCCCGCTAACCACCCAGGGAAAACCCCAACCTTGCCAAAGAAACAGGAGCTCGTGAGGCTGAGGGAGGAACGCGGGCAGCCTGTCCACACAACGTGGAGAGTCGCTGACGCGTGTGGCCGTGCAGGGTAGGCCCCCGGACAGTGGAAGAGCCATTCGACAAGGAGGGGGACAGGACAGAGGCTTCCAAGGAGAAAGATTTAAGTGTTGGAGGATCACAGAGGCCTTAGGAAAATCATGAGGCCCTGGAACATGTTTACTGAAATGCTATTATTGGCCAGAAGAATGTGTTACAAACACCCAGTCCACTCTGGATTACTTCTCATTGGTTGTAGGAATGAGTGCACACTTGTGATTAGAACCCACATTTTGTTAAGTGTAGGATATCTTTATTTTTCTTAACTTTTAATTATTTTTTTTTTGTCGATGAAGTGCCAAGCATGGGTTTTCTCCGTTCTTTTCTTTGCATGGGTAGCCTCTACTTTCAGAAGCGGATTCCTGGTGCTCATCACCCCTGCTAACCCGAGGGACAGCCCTCTTTCAGGTGACACAGTGGATGTGAGCTCCAGGTGGGCAGGGACCACGTGGGGTCATACTCATTGGTGAAGTTACAGTGCTCGGCCCATGGCAGGGACCAGAACGTATTGGCTGAATGAGTGAGTGAAACAATGAACGAATGCATGAATGAGTACATGAGTGCAGGAGTGAGTGAGTGAAGGAATGAGTGAAGGAATGACTGGGTGAATGAAGCAATAAGTGAGTAAACCACAGAAGCTGTATCCACACAGGAGGAGCCTTTATCTGTGGGGGGCTCACAGCGGGTCACAGCACAAGCCCTGGACGGTGGCATGGAGCATGTCCAGCTGTCCTCCCAGCGCTGAGCCTCCGTCACCTGCAGCACAGTGTGGTCCTGGATCTTCTTTAGCTCCTCCTCAAACAATGCTGAATGTTCCCGGGAGCAGGGCAGCAGGAAGGGAACCTGAGGAGGAACTTCCCAGACCCTGCACCCTGGAGGACCACTGTGACTGCCTGGCAGGGGGCTCTTAACACGCTCCGGGCACCAGGCTAGAGATGCTCAAGCAATTCCTCAGGGAAGTCTCCCAACAGCCCATCAGGAGGCCAAGTTATTTCCTCATTGTACAGATGGAGAAACTGAGGCTGAGAGCCTCACCTGCATCACCAGCTAGAAAGAGGCTGAGCAGGGACTAGGACCCCTGTTTCTCTGACTTTGGATCATTCCAAAGCACTGTCCTGCACTGTGGCCTCCTCGGGCTCAGGGGTCCTGGCCTCCCTGGGGCCTGCACCCTTCTGGCCTCCAGCCATCACTGAACTAAAGGGACAGGGCCACTCCGTCTGCCTGGGGCTGGGTATGGTGGCCGGGGAATGGCCAGCTGTGGGCACTGTGGGCTCTCCCAGTACCAAGGACCAGCCTATCCCCCCGCAGAGTGAGGTCTCTCTGGGCATCAGGACCAAAAGTTCTCAGAACTTTAGGGAAAAGAGGTCCCTCTTTCAGCATGGGGGAGCCCTTCTCAGGCAGGCCCAAGGGGTCTAAGAGGCACTGGGTTCAAATCCCGGCTCTGCCACTCTGCAGGGCACAGAGGGGGCAAGTCTCTTTGAGCCTCAGTTTCCTCATCAGTGAAATGAAGACAATAATTGCTCCTCCCCCAAGGAGTTGGGGGGAGGATTCAAGGAGATAGCTCAAGAGGAGAACAGAGGCCCCGGTAAGTGCTCATCACCGTGAGCTGTTCCTGCTGATGTCACCCCACTCAGAGCCCCCTGGGGCCCTTCGCCTCTGCCCACTCTGATCTCCCACCAGGCATGCCCTACTCGCTCCGACTCCGCTGTTCCTCTGGAATGCCTTTCTCCAGCCCATCTCGTCCCACGGCAGTCAGCCAGCCAGGTGGGGATCCAGGACCCAGCCCCATCTCTCCTCTCTTGATTCCTCTTCATTAGAGCTAGCAGCTGTTGAGCTCTGAGAAGGTGCAGGGCACTCCAGGTGCAGCCTCAGCGAACTTGTCTGACACCACCATGAAAGGTCGGCTGCCACCCCACTTCACAGGGGAGGAAACCGAGGCTCCAATGGCCGTGCCTCTCCGAGGTCACCAGGGCTCTCTCCCTCATCCCCACTGAGCAGGGCCCCTCCATCGCAGAGGCTGAATGTGCTGGATATGTGGGCTGGGGCTGGCACAGTGCCTGAGGCAGCCATCACTCCTGGAAAACACTGAGGTGTGCTTTGGGCACGATGACCTTCTCCAAAGCCTCTAGCCCCGTGCTCTGACCTTCTGGCACCTTCTATGACACCTCCACTCTGTCTTGTAAGAGTCACTTCTGCTCACACAAGCTCAAGTGGGTCCTGCTGTTGCAACTGAGAACTCCCCCTGGAGGGAGCATGTTCAAGGAGGTCCCTGTGACTCACTGCACTGACCTAGATGTACTTTCCTGACTGAGGATGGGGCTCTCTGCTTGGAGGGAGAGGGAGCAGGCAGGAGTGTGCAGACCCTCATCATCATCTGTCCTGGATGGCAGGCCAGGCTGCTCAGCTCAGGTGAGTTAGGGAGCAGGAGGGGCATGGGCAAGGCCAAAGCGGAGTCAGGTGTGTTAGGGGCGGGGCCAGGGGTGAGGGGAGTGGGAAGGACAGAAGCAACAGGAGCGAGGCCTTCCAGCTGGGCAGGTAACCCCAGGTACCTTCATCCCCTGCATCCTAGCTGCTCCTCCTTCTCCCTCCCTCCCTCAGGTCTCTGCTTCAGGGTCTCTGGACTCCCTGTTCCCAAACAAGATCACAGGGTAGAAGGAGACCTTGAGTGTCAGAGACTGTGACCAACACCTTAACATCACGTTTACATTATGAGCCAGAATCTCCGCCTCTAGGGATCGGTCCTAAAGAAGTAGAGATTTATGGATGCAGGTGTTCCTTTCAGCACGATGAAATCAGAAATGATCCGTGTTGCCCAGCAGAGGCTCTTAGGCAATTCTGAGGCCGACGCAGAGGAGGAAGAGGATTGACTGGCCAGGGTCCAGCCCTGGGGAAATCAGGTTCCAGAAGAGCACACTCCCTGCAGTCCTTCCCACACGATAGCCGCAAGTGCACACCCACACACACTTGCACATAGACATACCCATGTGCATACAGATGCACACAGCTGAATGGGCACATGCACACACGTGCACACACACGTGCATACAAAGGCAAAGGACTGAAACGGTGAACACTGCCTGTTAAGGGCACTCCTCAGTTTCCACTTAATTCTTAATACCCTTAGAATTCATTCTTTTACAGTAATTAACGTACATTGTCTTTGCAATAAAAACCTTTAAAAGAAAAACTAAATAATGTACTTCAGTCCAAAGATGAGTGATAAATGGATAACATTAACATGTGATTTTAATCTTGTTAGAATTATAAGAGGAATAGAGGCACATTCTATCAAGTTGAAACATCACGCAGGCCTTTAAAGGAGAAGAGAAGCGAGTGGCAATTCCCATCCCCAGAGGTGAACCCCATGGATGATTTGGTACGTATCTCTCTGGCTCTGTCTCTCTCTTTCTCTGTCTGTCTCTGTCTCTCTCTCACACACAGATTCATGTTCCTAGATGCATGTCTCCCGGCTGATATCACATATTAGTGGTCTTACAGATGGGACGGATGGATCCCATCGCCTCGCCATGGACAGTAGTGTTCCTTCCAATTGCTTGCTATTGCAACCAGTGCTGTGATGAATAGTCTGGAAAATATATCTTTGAAAAGTTGGGCAGGAATTTCTGTGGGATGAAGTCCTGGGATCAGTACCGCCAGCACAGGCGTGCCCCTGGGGACTGCGATGGGTCCTTCAGGTTGGTCTCCAGAGAGGAGTGTCCTTTCACACTTGTCTCTAGGGGTCTACTGGGGCCTCTGCTTCCTCACATTGTCACCAGGTCTGGTCGTCACCACACTGGAACCCAGCCCGTCTGATGGGGCCCAGTGCCCTCTCCACAGTGTCTCCATGTGCGCATCTCCTCCTCGGGGAGCTCGCGCATCTCTGACACATGCTGCCCCTGTGTATCACCTCTCGTTGGCGTTGAATGTGTTTGCTCTTTATCTCTTTTTAAAACTCTGACTTTCGCGTGTTTTTTTGGACCACAAGGATGCGTAACCTTTCCCTGGCCTTGTGTCATGAGGAATACATTCCGGTTTGTGGTTTGTCTTTCCAGCTTTCTACCCTTTCTTGTTTTTGTTTTGGCCGCAGGAAGAGCAATGCGTTTCGTGTGTGGCTTCTGGCTCTGTTGTCCCACGTAGAACAGCAGTCTGTACCCCAAGATTATGCACATATTTACCAGAAGGGCTTTCTTTGATACATCAAATCTAGACTCCATCTGGGATTTTCCTATCAAATTAGAGAAATTCTATTTCAAATAAAAACAGAAAAGGAAAACCTATCAGGCCGTGCGAAAATAAATGGGCAGAAAACACATGGCCACCTATGGCATGATTTCACTTATAGGAAACATCGTGAACAGATTTAAAAAAAAAAAAGGAAACAGTGACAGAAAACAGATTAGAGGTTGCCATGGCCTGAGGGAGAAAGTGGGAGTGAGTGCTTTTAGAACAGGGTGTTCTTTTGGAGAATGAAATATTCTAAACCCATACAGTGGTGATGGCTGCACAGCATTGTGAATGTACTTAATGCTCATGAAGTGTACAATTTAAAATGAAAAACATTAAACTGTTAAAAGATGAAAGTGAAATTTATTTTAAATAATCAAGATATAAACAATAAAAAAAATCAATGAAAGAAACCAAGAAATAGAGAAACACAATTAGGAGGATGGGGAAGGATATTTGTGGTAAGGGAGTAGGTGGAACAGGTGGGACTGGAGGTGCTAATGAGGGAGGTTCCTGAGCCAGCTCTCCCAGGCCGCAGAGATTGGCCTCAGCTGCCTCCCTGTCTCCTGCAGGCGCCTGTGCAAGGGATGGCTCTCCCTGCACAGAGGCTGGGGCCTCAGCTGCCTCTCGTTCTCCTCCCTGAGCCTGTGCAGGGCTTGGCTCTCCCTGCACAGAGGCTGGGGCCTCAGCTTCCTCCTGTTCTCCTGCAGGAGACTGTGCAGGGGATGGCTCTCCCTGCACAGAGGCTGGGGCCTCAGCTGCCTCCTGGTCTCCTGCAGGAGCCTGTGCAGGGGATGGCTCTCCCTGCACGGAGGCTGAGGCCTCAGCTGCCTCTTGGAGTCCTGCAGGAGTCTGTGCAGGAGATGTCTGTCCCAGCACGGAGGCAGGGATCTCAGCTGCCTCCTCGTCTCCTGCAGGAGGCTGTGCAGGGGATGGCCCTCCCTGCACAGAGGTTTGGGCCTCTTCTGCCTCCTGGTCTGCTACAGGAGACTGTGCAGGGGATGGCGCTCCCTGCACGGATGCTGGGGCCTCAGCTGCCTCCTGCGCTGCTGCAGGACATGGTGGGTATGATGGTTCTCCCGGGATTGAAGCTGGGTCTTCTGGTGGCTCTGAGGGTTTTATCACTGTCACTGCAGACCGTCTCCCGGTAGCTGCTGGTCCAGGCCTGTGGGACACCGGCGCCTCCATCGGGGAGATGGATGGAATATCCCCTTCCGCCAGCTCCACGCTGATCTTCTTCGTGGAGCTCTGCAAAGACAGTGACTGGCTCCGTCCCAGAGGCATCAGAGCCCTGCCCAGCTGTCCTTGCTGCTGCTTCTGCCCTCTGGACGTAATTCTCCCAGATCAGGCACACACCTGTGTCTGCACATTATTCCACCCCTGAGGAAAGACCTACACCTCAGGGGCTTGGGATAAACCTCAGGCAGAAGGGCACCACCCCGCACTCCACATCCCACCCAGCCGGCCTTGACCTGGGCTTTGAACCTGACCGACCCCCCAAGGCTTCTAACACCTCACCGACTGCTCCTGCTCACGGTGGTCTACCCACATGAACCCGCCCTTCCAGGCACACATGGGGAGGGGATGTAGGGCTGCCCAGATGGGACCACAGTGGTAGCCTGGTTTGGAATGGCCTTCCCTGGGCCTCCCGGTGTTACCTTTCCGTCCCTCCGGGTAAACGACCAGAGCCGTCGGCCGCGAGAGGGGCACCAGCATCTGCATCGGTCTTTGGGGGCTTTCCTGGGGCTCCGGCCCCTGGTCATTGGGAAGCAGCAACTAAACATGTTGCTCGTGCTAGAGAAGTGAGCTCGCTTGGGGGCTGTGTTTAGGATGTGGGTGCCTAGTTACCAGGGTTCCAAGTTCTATTGGGCTCTGTGAGGTCACTTCCTGGGATCCCCTTACCTAAGCTTCCTCCTCACACAAGACCTTCTTCAGGGTCCCCCGGGCTGCTGACTACTCACTCTCCATCTCCATACCCTGTCCAGACACAGTCGCACCGACACAGTCCACCCCACAGCCTCTGGGGAGGTCTGGACGCAACCAGGGCCCCAGCTTTGAGGACACAGAGTTGAATTCAGTCCCGCTCCTGCTTCTTGCCAGTGATGTCACCCTGGACAACCCTGCGCCTCTCAGGGCCTCCCCTCTCAGGGTCTCTCCTGTGTTCATGTCCCTCTCTGTGTAGTGGGGGTCATTCTAGCATCTACTTCCTAGGGATGTCATCAGGTGTATAGACCTAGAGATCCCTTCAGAGGCTGTGAATCCCGTGGGCTGCTCCCACACGTAGCTCCTGCACAGACTTGGCAGTGCAAGGATTACAGAAAGGGCTGGCTGTGGCAGAGAATACAACGCAAAGAGGCTTGGGTCTGCTGGGCGTCTGGGAGAGGCACTTCCCCTCTTGCCTGTTTCCCAGTGTTCCTAGGGAGGGTTGAAATGAAATGATGTTCAGACATCATCTCCTTCTGGCTCGCAACCCTCCAGGGCTTCCTGTTATGTTTAGACTCAGGTCCAAGTGCCTGAGTGGTGGTCATCTCAGCCTATGTGGTGGGCAGCCCCCACAACGGCTCCCAGCGTTCCCACTTCCTAGGCACACATCCTATGTAATCCCCGCTCCTCTATGAGAATGGACTTTGCGGCTGGCTTCTAACCAATAGAATAGGGCCGAGTGATGAGATGTCACTTCCACGGTCAGCTTAATGAAAAGTCTGTGACTTCTGTGTGGTTCTGTCTCTCCTGTGTTCATTCTATCTCTCTGTCTCTGTCTCTCTCTCTCTGTCTTTGTCTCTCTCTGTCTCTGTGTCTCTGGCTGTCTGTATCTCTCTTGGTCTCTCCCTGTCTCTCTGTCTCTCTCTTTGTCTCCCTGTCTCTGTCTGTGTCTACTCTCTTTGTCTCTCCTCCCCATCTTTCTATCTCTGTGTGTCACTGTCTCTCTTTCTCTCCCTCTTTCTGTCTCTCTGATCCACTATTCAGGAGAAGCCATATCAGATATTATGAGCTTCCTTCCCTATGACACCCACTAATGCAAAGAACTGGCAGAGGGTCCCGGCCCACAGACAGAAAAGTCCTGAAACCCCCCCATCCAAACTGAATCCTACCACTGCCCCGATACTTGCGAATGATCTCCGAGATGGCTCCTGCCTCTATCGAGCTTCAGTTGAGAACACAGCCCCAGCCTCCTGCTAGACCTTGACGGGGAGCCTCCCAGCTGACCTGAGCCTGGACCCTGGTAGAGACACTGTCAGATGCTCAATGATAGGTCTCGTAAGTGCTAAGTGAGGCTAATGCTGTCACCCAGCATAGACAGCTAGTCCCTCCTTCCAGGCCTGGGTCTGGCCCTGCCATCCTCTCTCCCTCACTTCTCTCCCCCCCAGCTCACTCTAGCCACACTGGCTCTTTTCTCACCTCCTCTCTCGTCAAATCCTCTTCTGCCTCCAAGTCTCTGTGCCTTTGAGCTTCCCCCCAGCACGCTGTTTGCAGACAGATGCAGGGCTGGCTCCTCTTGTCCTTCTGCTCAGGGCACAAATGTCCCCAGGGGGGCCCTTTACACCCACCTAGGGGCTCCAGGCCCTCCCTCCTCCAGCACCCTGCTTCATTGCTCTGTAGCACCTTCTCTTCTTTTTCACATGGATTTGTTCATGATTTTGTCCTTTCCACCTCCAGGCTGTGAGCTCCTGGAGGACAGAGACCATGTGGGTGCTTTCAGCACTGCCCTCAGGACTAACATGGGCCCTGCTCAGGGTGAGTGCTGGGGCCACAGTAGCTGAAAGAATCATGAAAGGATCTCAGAGTCCCCTCCCGCCTCTGAGCAGCTCCCATTGTGGACGTGGATGCCAGTAATCAAAGGTGCCTGTTGCTTTGGACAGGGGAACACCCAGAACGAGCCCTGGGCGTCCCTTCCCTGCTCCACTTGCTGCATTGAGCATGAGTGGACACAGGACACCCCTGGTGGTCAGCCCCAGCCTTGCAGCCCCAGGCAGGAAAGCAGAAAGCAAAACACACACATTTCTTTGTTTGGGGTCCTCAAGGCAGTGGTTCCACCAGGGCCGAGGACGCAAAGGAGCAGGACCTGTGGGCTCCAGGAGGAACGTGAGGGACCTCAGAAGCCTCTCTTGCTCCCCGCTTTCCCTCCACTGGCCCTGGCATGTCCCATTGACTCACAAGGCCTCCTCGCCCCAGCCAGGGCAATGACTCCACCTCACTTCCAAAGGAGGCCCCCAAGGCTCCGACAAGGATGGCCTTGTCCCTGGTCCCCAGACAAGTCGACCAGTGCTCTGCCATGTTCTTCACTGCCCGGGCCCCCAGTCCCCAAGCTCTCAGGCTGCCTTCTGCTCAGCAAGACCTCGAGGGAATGGAATGCATTTTACAAGGACTCAGAGAACAGTGGGTCATGGATGGAGAACGAAGGTCAATAGACTCTTCTACAAGCCTGTGGGACCCTTAGAGTCACCCCATCTATGAACCCCAATTTACAGAGGCGTAAGATCTAGCCTTCTCTGCTGTATCCCCTCCCCCCTAGGGGGTCACATCCTAGTTCCCAGTGCCCAGAGTGGTGGCCACAGGACGCCAGACCTGGTTCTCTACAGGCTGCTCTAGGGATGGCCCCAACCCCTGCATCCCCCTGTGTACCTTGGGGACCCCCTGCCCACCAGTCTGGCATCTCTCCCCTTCATGCTATGGGCCTGGGCATGTTGTTAGGGGACCGGATGCCCATGCCCCATGGCAGAGCTGCCTCCAACCTCTTTCTTCCTTCCTCCTGTCACCTCCCCAGTGAGCACTTCCCTTCTGAGACCGGGCTGGGCATTCAGAGTGTGTGTGTATGCTTGTGTGTGTGAGTGTGTCCACGTGGGGATGCGTATAGCAAAGGGCCCTACATGGGAGGGCGTTGGCAGGGGTCCCCCAGGGTATTAGGGGCTCTCATTCCCAAAGCAAACCCCTTGGAAGTGCTGAGGCTGGCCTAAGAGCTTGGAATGCTCTCTTCCCCTCTGGACTCTGCCCACCTTGTGGCCCCAAGGCCTGTCCCTGCTTCTCCTGGCCTCAGTTTCCCAACTGTCCTGTGAGGGTTGGACACGGAGCAACATCAGCCCCGATGAGCATGGACATGGCCCGGGATCTCCGCCCACATGAGTGTGGCAGGGATACCCTCACGGTCTCACAGGCCTCTCTCCTGTGCGGCAACCAGGCCTCCTGTCCATGGTCAGGCACACAGAGGGGCCCTGCAGACAGCACTTCTGGGTGACACAGCTCGCAGCACACACGTGTAACACAACGGTCCCTTGACATGGCTGCTTTCGTCTGTCCCCTCCCCAGCCAACTGCTCGGTGACCCTCACATCCCCTACGTCACAGGAACACGCCACAGAAGCCAGGTGGGCCACACGGTGCACAGTTGGGTAGGTTGGACATCTGGGGACGTGAGGGTCACTGAATATACACCAACCTCACTGTCCTGGTCCACAGACTCCATCCCAGGGTCCAGCTCCATGCATGGCTGGTCCTGTGGACACGAAGACAGTGGTGGACACAGACCCTGGGCAGGGAGAAGGCCAGGCTGCCCTTTTCCCTCCTCCTCTACACCCCCTCCCTACCACATGAGGTCCAGCCAGTCCCTGCCTGCAGCCCTGGCGGGTGTAGGAGGAGCTGAAGGGAGCCCAGCTGGGCAACTATTGGAGGGAGTTACTGTTATTAGGGAGCCCACTGGGTGCTGAGTGATTGCACCCCATTTTACAGATGACCAGTGGTCCCAGCATTCAAGGTCACTCTGCTCTAAGTGACCAAGTCCAGACGTGAACAGGGGACTAGAAATCCTTGATTTTCACCAGCATTGAGCCCAGCATTGACCATCGAGGCCTTGCCCTGCGTTGGGGCTCCCCCAGCCAGGCGACCTCCTGAGTCCAAGCACTTTGGGCAGCTTCGTCTCCCTGCTTGAATCCCAACACACCCTCCTGAGGTCAGAGTCACTGACCGCATTTTTCATGGAGGAAACTGAGGCTCCGAGAAGACACCACATGACCTTGCCTGTCACAGGGCTGTGAGGTGACCCAGCTGTGGGTTTGACCCCAGGTCAATCTGACCCTAAAGGCTCTGCTAGCACAGGAGCCTGAGGAGGTGGCCTGTGAGCCCAGCACAGAGGTGAGTCCATCCTGGATGGGGGCTCGGGGCAGGGGCACTGCAGGCTAGGAGCTCTGAAGGGGGCAGGGGCTTGGCAGGGTCCTTGGGGAGGAAGGCTTTAGGGAGGGTGGGGTGCGCTGAGGGGTGCACTCTGGGGACGGTGTCTGGACCAGATCACACAGGGCCGTGACTCAGGCAAGGAGTCGGGCTTCACTACAGGTTGGTTGGACTTGAACGAGCAGTCTCATCAGAGCCTCAGGCGGTTAGATCCTAGATTTGGAGGGAGCTCGGTGGGCACCTTATCCACCTCCACTCAAGCCCAGATCCCCAAGAACCAACAGGATGAGAAGGCTGCCTCCATTTCCTCCCGTGTACAGTGGGCACTGTGGCGGTCGCCTACCTCCTGCCTGGGCTGGGCCTGCTGCCTGGAGGGCCCAGAGAGGGCTTCTTGTCAAAGTAGCCATTGAGGACAGGTCTGTGCTCAGAGAGCTCTGAGTGACGGGACCAAGGGCACGTCCCACCAGTGGGCTAAACAAGACGCTCCTGTCCACGTTGCTGTTGTTTACTCCAGGTGGACAGGGATGATGCAGCATCGCCCACCGTGTGGATGGAGAGGGCCAGCGAGGAGCTATGGTTGAAGAGCCTGAGACACGACGCTTGTGTGTGACCAAAGCTGCCGTGGGTGTGGTGGAGGCTGAGGAGGAGGAAGTGCTGCTGGAGGCCAAGATGAAACCAGAGACCATCGGGGACCAGGGGGCGGTTGATTTCCATAACTGTGGGGGGGTGGCATGATCAGCAGAGTCTCTGGACCCGGCAGGACACCCCAGGCCGGCATGCAGCTCCTGGGCTTCTTGGCCCCTTTGTAGGTGTCGCTGGGGAACACTGGTCCCGGGCAAGAAGGGACTGGGAGTGGGCTGTCAGGGAGAATGGGGAGGGCAGCCACCTTCTTTTCCTTGCCGTCAGGGGACTCTGGGTCAAAACTCATGTTGCTCTCCTCTACCTTGGAGCTGGAGGAACCAGCCAAGTGCTCGCTGAGCATTGGACAATGTCCCTGCCACTGAGGTCCTGGCCCCACCTGAGGTGTTCCAGCACTGGGAGTGGGAGCTGTGCCTGGTCCTGAAGCCTGTGTTGGGGCCTGTTGGCTTGGAGGCTGGACGGAAGGGCTGCATTTGCAGAGGTCACGCCCCCTGGGTGAGTGGGGACTCTGGGACACCTGAAGTCACAGATGCAAGTGACCCGCACCTGGGAAGGTGTGAGGGAGGTGCACAGAGGGCAGTGCCTCAGTGGCAGGCAGGGCTTCATGCCCATGGGCAGCACTCCTTGGCAAAGGTCAGCTAGTCCTTTGGACCCTAGAGGGCAGAAGGCACCTAAGGGTCCCAGTGGTCCACGGGAGGCCAGGACAGCCTGCTGACTGGCAGGCATCAGGCCTGCAGCACGAGAGGTTCAGGGTGAAACTGCTCCTGGGTAGCCTGGGCCAGCTGGTTGGACAGAAAAGATGGCCACCTGGTTTTTGTCACTCTAGTCTGTACGTGCTCATCTCCCCAGCTAGCCAGACCCTGGGGAGGGTGGCCCTGTGGCTAAACAGCACTAGGGACTGAGGAGAAGGTGCCCTTGGCAATATCGAGTCCCTCTTCTTCATGTGAAGCAGGGTTGAGCTGGCTCCATGCCTGACCTCACCCCCTTGGTGACGGTGGGCTTCCTCAGGTCAAAGTCATACTAGGCATCGGGTTCATGGCACTGAACACATTGGCATCCTCAGGGGTCTTCAGCATGGGGGGGAGGGGCCAAAGGAGGGTTGGCTGTGCTCAGGACAGCCACACCAGGGACAGGGAAATGCACAGAGACAGGAAGCAGATCAGTGCTTGTCAGGGGGTGGGGGAGTGGATATGGGGGCATGGCTGCTTCATGGGTACAGGGGTTCTGGTGGGGTGAAGCAATGATCTGGAACTAGATAACGGTGACGGTACACAGCATAGAGGATGTAGTTAATGGCCGGCCCTGAATTGTACAACTTGAAGTGATGAAAACATTAAACTTTATTGAATCTAAATTGGAACACATAAAACATAAGAAATCATAAAACATAGAAAAGGGAAAGACATCTCTGGGTGGGGGCTGGAGCCGGCCGGGCCTTAGTTGCTGGCAATGTGGGTGGTGCTGCAGCTGCCCTAGTGCTGGAGCCACTGCTGTGGCTGATGCTGGAGATCCCACCAGCTCTGGCTGTGCAACTGACTCAGGAGCTGGACCTGAGCTGGGGCTAGAGCTGGGTCTGTCTCAGGCGATGGTGCCTGACCTGCTTCTAGAATTGGCTCCGGTCCTGAGACTGACTCTAGCTCTGCCTTATTGACAGATTTGGTGCGGGAGCTAGTGATGGGAATGGCTGCGGCTCTGGAGCTGGTCAAGTGTGGGAGCTGGAGGAGCTCTCGTTCTGGAGCTGGCTGCAACTGAGCTCTGGAGCTGCTGCCAGAGCTCTCACTAGTCCACAGCTGGAGCAGGATCTGCTTCTATGTGGCTCTAACTTTGTAGGTTGAGGTAACTCTGGCTCTGCTGCTGGTGACCGAGCCTTCTCTAGCTCCACAGCTGGTAAACAACGTGTCCTGACCTTTAGATGGTGTCAGTGACATCACCAACCCGTCATGAGCTGTCCATCAGATGATGGGAGCACTCCAGCAAATAGCATCTATTACATTAGTGTTATTTCATCTCAGTTCCAGTTACATATTTATTTTAAATATACTTAGAAGGAGAATAGGATAACAGAAACCATTTACTCTTTGCTGAGATTTAACAGAGCACACCTTATTGATGTCGTTTTTTAAGAAATATTACACAGTGGAAGACACCCTTCTCCTTCCTCTCTCTTTCCTCCCCAAAGGTAACTACTGTCTTGAAGTTAATATATGTATTCTATACACATTTTCTCTTGCAAAAAACAGTTGTCCCCAATTTGCTGAGATTTTTTTATGTGTCTATCAAAGATAGGCTTCTGAGCAGATGCTGTTAAAAACTCTGTCCTTTCAAAGTAAAGATGACAAGTCAACCATTAGTTGAGAAACTACCTGCTTTTTAGACATCATTTTTAAAAGAGAGGTTTGAAAATATCTCCATCATGTTACCATTGATCCTCCCTATTTGGAAGAGTTACATTCTATTAATTTTTAGCAAACACTGCATGAGCCAGACTGAACCAGGGCTCCTAGGGGAAGGACAAGGTTAGGTTTCTGCAGTCTTTGGTCGTGACATGTTTGGGAACCTATCAACGCATAGCCTTGTTTTATGTTTGTCTCTTTTGAAAAGACCTTATTTAGTATAGACTGTAGACACATTATTTGAACTCCCAGCCAATATCACTATCCATAACCCATGCCTGGAGGAAGCTCATCTAACGCAAGTGTTTTCTACATATGGCCCAGCACAGGCTTCCTGTGCTTAGGAACACTACACAACACTTCAGCACTATGTTTGAGGATCATTACAAAGAGGAAAAACAGCAGCAAGAAGCAAAAAAGGTGAAAAACGTACCATTTCATAGACCAGGAAAAGGACACTTGTTGCCCTGAGAGCTGAAACAAGAGTGTCACCTTGTTCTACCTCAGCTGAGAACGTGCGCCTCAGGCAACTCCCACTTTCTGCCACTCTGCACCCGTCCAGGAATTACCAGGGAAAACACAGTGTGTGTTGGGTTTGGATTCACCTGTAAATGTTAGTGACTAGGTGAATTCACGAATATCAAATTACTGAATAAGGAGGATTGACTCTGTTCTGTTGCCAAAAACAATGAGTGTGTGAAACTCATACTTCAGAACTTCAACATGGAAGGCTTTCTCATCTGCTTTAAAATCTACATGAAGAGTTTCATGGTTTTGAGCCATTTGTTAAAAATGTCAAAAACATCTTCTGATTGGTTTAAAAGAACAACTGATTGACCTCAGGAATGGCTGTGTGTACTCACCATCTCTGATTTCTCTCATTCTCTCTTGAACCCATTCCAATGAACCCCCAACACCCCACTACAACTCTTTTTTCCACGGTCACAAGTGACCACCACATTGCTAAATCCTACAGTCATTTGTCAGTCTGTGATTTACTTGATCTACCAGCACTTGACATAACTATTCACTATGTATGTTAATAAAGTCTGGTAATAGCCAATAAATTATTTTGGGACAATCAGATATTCATTTGACAAAATATTAATAAATATTCTATTTGGTCTCACATCACTCCTTAAAAATCAACTCCAAATCTAAATATAATAAACAATAAAAGTTGAATGAATATTAAAAGTATTAGATTGTTTTAAAAAGATTATAGAACATCTTTATATCTTGGATAATAGACAGTCTTGCTAAACGAGACTCAGAAAGCAGAACTCTAGTCGACAAGATTCATAAAACTAACTACAGCAAAATACAACTTTGTAAGACCAAAGGCACCGTAAATTAAGTAAAAAAACAGAAGAAAACACTCCAACATGTAATCAAGGGTTTCTCTGCAGACTATATGAAGAACTCCTGTAAACTAATGAGAGACAAACCATCCAGTGGAAGTGTGGCAAAGGACACGAACAGCCAAACAATTCTCAGTGGAGGAAATATGAAATGCCAGTAACCAAGAAGTGTTCAACCTTCCCAGAGATGACAGAAATACAAAATAAGTCAACAAAGAGACATGCCTTAGATATCAGATTGACAAACATTTACAAAGTTTGTTTCAGGTGTTGGTTACATGGAAAAATGAATCCACTCATACAGTACTGAAGCACAACTTTTGGAGAACAAATTGAAAATACCTGTTGAATTTCTCAAATGAGCATTTTCTATGACTCAGCAGTTCTGTTTATTAGTATCTGCCCAGGAGATACCTTCACACAGATGCAAAAAGAAACATGTATAAGAATATTCTTCATAATATTGTAATAGCAAAAAATGGGGACAACCCAAACGTGCACCAAAAGAAGAATGGTTCAACAAGACGTAGTTTATTCGTAGTAACATGTCAGAGTGACAAAGAATGGAGTAGATCCAAGCAAATTGTTACAGAAGTATCTCCCATACAGTTTTGGGTGAAAAGAGGAGGCTGCAGAATGAGGTGCGTATTATACCATTTTCTTTAAACACACAAAACAAAAAGAAAAGAATATTTTTTCTACAGCGACAGATATATGTGGGGCTGTGGTTAAAGGAGCCTTTAGCTTGATCCATATATAACTTTTAATTAATTAATGTTTTACAAAGGTACTGCTTCATATATTATTTGTATAATGAAAAATTAAAATACATAAGACTAATTAAGTTCATTCTTTCCTACTAGAGAATTTCAGCTACCCCAAAGTAACTAAGAAATCAGAACGTCCACAGGAAAATGTCGGCATAGGTGGGGGACAATTGAGCTTGGCTAACATGAGCAGACATTTTTCATACATTAGGGGAGCTGATATTTTGCTGTAGGACCATCTTTGCCATGCAAACCTTGGGACAAAATTGCAAGTATTTGCCAGGATACAGCCAAGATATAAAACCAACCAGGTCTTGAAAATAAAACGGAAAAGCCCAGTTGTCACTCTAAATCTACCTCTTCATTGGCCAAAACCAGCTTTGAAGCTGTTTTAGCCTGGTTCTCCACGAACAAGAGCCACAAAATTGACGGGCCAGCATCACCACCTCATGGCTCTGCTTCTCATCACAGGGTCCATCACCATACCCTTCGGCCCCCAAATCTCAAACCAAGAGTTCTGTCTTTTGGATATCCCTTCAAAGTTAAATGTTTTAGAAATACAAGAGACCCAAGTAGGGTTATGGATTTTTTAATTTTGACAAGTCAAGATTTTTTAAGAGACTACTATCTATCATCATTGCCAGTTTGTAAAAGAACAGCTATTTAAAACCAAGAAATCAGAAAGGCCATAAACTCATATCAGAAGACAGTCCTGCTTATCAAAGAACAGTTGAAAGTGGTATACACCTTCATAAATATGTAAATATCCCATAACTATATTAATAATTGTGATCATTAGTTAGGCTGTTAAATAGGTCAACTTGACCAGGTCATGAGGTGCCCAGATCGCTGGCTAAACGTTATTTCTGAGGGTGTCTGTAAAAGTGTTTCTGGAAGAGATGAGCAGTTGAACTAGTGGGCTGAGTAAAGCAGATTGCCCTCCCTGTTGTGTGTGGGCCTCATCCAACCCACTGAGGGCCTGAATAGAACAAAAATGCCCAGGAAAGTTGAATTCTCTCTCTCTCTCTCTCTCTCTCTCTGCCTGAAGGTTTGAGCTGGGACATCAGTCTTCTCCCGCCCTTGAACTGGAACTCATACCATTGTTGTTCCTGATTCTCAGGCCTCTGGACTCAGACTGGAACTACACCGCCAGCCTTCCTGAGTCTCCAGCTTGCAGACGGAAGATCATGGCACTCCTATGTCTCCTAGTGGTTCTATTTCTCTGGAGAACGCTGATTAACACAATCATATTTACATACTTCTCCTTTATCAATCTGTGTCTCAGCTTTACCAATAAAGGCAGAGCTGGAGACAAGGTCTTGTACATAGATACTTAATTTGGGAGGTACCAGGAGTGAGAGAGCAGGGAGAGGTCATGAGTAATACTGTCCTTCTCATGGAGAGGCAGCCTTCCTTTGATCCTTGTTGATCAGACTGGCCAGACGGCTCTGTCAGGTTCCAGGCACCCCCAGGAAACCACTGCTTGTCTGTCCTCACTCCTCCTTGTGCATGGCCTGAAAATTGGCTCAGAGAACTTATGCAATTCACCAGAGATATACTCAAGTTGGCCTGGCAGAAGAGGCATTGAAAAACAGGCTG